>NC_142781.1:35254241-35554241 GCF_988280905.1 Pimephales promelas
CAATATTGATTAAAATAGTCAATAAAAATGCTATTTCAATGCAAAGAACTACATCCACAAAGAATCACAATCATCTTTGTCAAAATGGGAAATGCAATAATTTTACTAATGATAAATGTCTTTAAAATATCCAAATCATTAAAAAATGACAAATCAGAGGATCTGATGTTTGCTGAATAAAAATATTAATCTCGCTGAGCCCACACTCATCCAGGGATAGTTGTTGTCAGTGTGGATGTGAAGTCTGTTCCCTCAGGAAAGGTTTGTTCATTATTGAGTTGATTCGTCTCCAGGCTTCGAGTCTTTGTGCGTTTCACATCGTGCGAGTCAACACTTATGTAACATCATCTGTGGATGCGTATGAATCATAATCATACAGCGCTCGCTCCAGGTGAACCGGTTCCTCTGAGGGTTTCACTTGGTTAGGAAAATTTAATTTAATATTCAAAAATATTATTGATAAGGACTGAGCAGAGCGGGACGATGACATCACGCTTTGACCCAAAAACATATAATTAGGCTAAAAAAAGGCCTTTCTTCAGGAATCAAACTGTGCTGCATTATCGTGTAAAGCTGCTCTGAAACACTCGTATTGCTCAGTATGAAGCTGACTTGACCTCTGACCCCGGAGCCGCTGGTGTGTGTTTAGTAACCTTGAGCGCTGAGGATGAATGTGACCCAAATCTGGTTTTCTTTCCCCGTTTTCCTCACATGACACAGATCTGTTTCTCTGCCAGATCTCCCAGGAGAACCGGCAACCTGTCCCGACACAACCAGCCAATCAGAGCCTTCGCAGAGCGCCCGATGCGTCTCTGATCCCTTATTACGAGTTATACAGGCCAAATTCGAAACATTACAATATGGTGCAAAAGTTCATTTATTTCAGTAATTATTAGACTTAAAAGGTGAAACTAATTCATTATATAGACTCAAAGTGAGCTATTTCAAGCCTTTATTTGTTATAATTGTGATGATATAATTGTGTATGATGTGATGTTTTCATATGTGTAATCCATAATCATCACAATTATAACACATAAAGGCTTGAAATATCTCACTTTGCATGTGATGAGTCTATATAATATATTAGTTTCACCTTTAAGTTGAATTACTGAAATACTTTTGCACGATATTCTAAGTTTTCCAGTTTCACCTGTATAACAAAAGATATTTTTAAAGCTGTCAAAAACAGGTTTGACGTATTATCAAGTTGTTTACTTTGCATCAATGGATCAGTCAATCCACTGAGATCTGTTCTGTTGAAGTGTGTGTGTTAAATATAGTCGTGTGTATTGCAGCGTTCCTGAGATCATCTGAGCTTGATTGCTGTCTGACGTTATTTAACACTAAATTACACATTTTTGTGTGAATAGTCAGATTTTTATAAATTAGTACACACAAACACAATGCTTACACTGTAAAAAAATATTTTCAAGATTTGTTATCACAACATATTTTATTTTGAGTTTTCTTGAATTAATCTCCTTCATTGTATTAACTCACTTTTTCCAGTTCAATCAACTTAAAATTTTAAGGCAACCCAGGTTACTTACTTTTTTAAGTTAAACCAATAATATTTTTTACAGTGTAGTAATCACAACATTTTTTCTTTGGTCAAATCAACTTAAATAATTTATTTAGTTCAGATAACATATAATTTTGAGTTTCTGATGGTTAAATTAATCTTCTTCATTGTATTAACTCACTTTTTCCAGTTCAATTAACTTAAAATTTTAAGGCACCCCAGGTTACTTACTTTTTTAAGTTAAACCAACAATATTATTTTACAGTGTAAGCCTTTTTTCAAGATTTACACATTTTAATTAATAGTAAAAAAATAGTACAATTTAATTTAATCATTAATATAGTTAATTTTTTCATGAATTAAGAATTTTTAAGTGAGAAAAAAAAATAGCGCTTCAATAAAACAATTTGTATAAATCTTAATAGACCGGGAATGGACATAATATGTAAGGAATATTCAACTAAATTAGAGGGAATTTTACTATTATTTTAATAGTGATAAATTCTAAATATTATATTATTTTAATAATAATAAATTATATATAATATTACATATATATATATATATATAATATTTTTACCGCAAAGACCGAATGTTTCTTGAGTATCAAATCATCAGTATTTCTGTATTTTTACTGTATTTTCTCATTTTTTAAATACATTTCCTGGATCCATGAATCCACAAATAAACCCTATCCCAATGGATCTGAAGATTTAGATAAAGACACGTCGGATCCTGCGTTATCAGTTAGCACCCGTCGCTAACACCTCCACATCCCAGAATAGCTCATCATGGGACAAACACTGATCTGGATTCAGTCTTCAGCATTTATAACTTTTCAGTTATATCTAAATCAACATAAGCGATCTATTTATTTATTTTCTTTCTTGCCCAGAGATGCCCAATAATTCTCAGTATCTTACACACACACACACACATTGTCTGTCTCTGATGTTTTTTCACACACTTTTCTTCTCATCTCTCACTATTTTTCGTGTGTGGCACATTCTGTCTGGAGGCAGAGAATAAAAATAAGCACAGAGAGGCGAAAAAATGAAGTAGGAGTGAATTTCCATCAGATCTCTACATTTCTACATCACAACGGATTTTAATCTCCAGGAATCGCCATAGCAGTTCATTAATCGCATTAAATGCATTAATTGTAAACTCTATTCACACTGACCGAATTAAAGGAATAGTTCACCCAAATAGGAAAATTATGACTGAACGCATTTAATTGGTCAATCAAACTATTTACCTGCATTTTACAAAGGCTCATCCAATCAGAATTAATCTCTGAACTATGCAGATTGTCATATTCACTCCAGACTATTTTTTAACTATTTTTCAACGCTTCGTTCTTCGTTCTGCCAGTTACATCGACTCACCACTAGTTGGAGACAAAACACCGTCTTTATGAGTAGGGCTGTGCAATATATCGAATTTATCGAAATATCACGATATGCATATCTGAATAACTTCTGTAGCTTTAATAAGAATCAGGATATATTTAATATAGGGCTGTCAAACGATTAATCGCATCCAAAATAAAAGTTTGTGTTTACATAATATATGTATTGACAGTCTCAAAAACACGCTTTGAAATCGCTGGTGTTTCTGACGTCACAAACCACCTTGTAACCAATCAGATCAACGAGTGATCGACAACCAGTGGATCTCTGAGTGAGGGAGTGGGGGCGGGGCTCATTTGCATATTCATAGAACTGCATACTACTTTAATAATAGAATTGGTTTATGTACACTCTTAGAAGAAATGGTTCTATTTAGAACCAGAAATGGTTCCATCCCCCGCTTCATATGGAACTCCAAAATGGTTCTATATAGAACCATTTTTTTTTTTGGTAAAAGGTTCTATTGGCCAAGTATGGAACCCCAGGGTTCTATATAGAACCCAGTGTATAGAACATTTTAGGGGTTCCAAATACGTAGCGCTGATAGAACCTTTTAAGGTTCTATATAGAACCTTTTCTTAAAACAGCGCTAAATAAAAATAAAAAAAGCGCTATTGCTTGTGTGATATTATCGACATGACAATAGTCAAACTACTGGTAATTGTATGTTAAAAACTTTACCAGATATGAACCATAAAATGATGCATTATCTCAGCCCGTTTGAGGCATCTCTGATTGGCTGACGCGCCGCCATCGCTCATTAACATGCGTGTCACGTACGAACGTGATTGGCCGTGAGTCATTCATCATGACAAGCTTCAGGTAACAGTCAAGTGCCCGGTGATGCGGAGTAACGCTAATGTAGTCGGTAAGTGGCTCGTTTATGACGAGAGAACAGAGAAAAGGTAGAAGTGAACTCTGGGAACGACATGCAAAGCAGATTCCATGCAAATCACAGGAAGATTTGCGCAGCACACCATAATTGGACGGCCACCCACTCTGTGTAAATATTGGCCCTTAATTCAAACCAGTCGGTAGTTTGCACACTCACACACACACACACACTCGTCCCAGGCAGAAGAAAATTGGGGTCAGATGCATTTAGAAGCACTCCGTCATCCTCCCGGTTTGCGTGGAGAGCGAGCGGAGGAGGGAGAGAAATGCGCTTGTAAGATGTGGATTTACTGCGGTAATTGAGCATCAGTGAGCCGGACCGCAACACTGCATCGCCTCAACTTCAGTCAGCAAAGATGAAGAGTGTGCTTTCAAGATCACAGAGATCCAAGCCCCTTTCCTTCTGCGAGTCATAATCATGGCAATAAATGAATAAAAATCCAATTTATGACATATTGAGTCATATTTATGAAATGAAAAGCATTATGGGATAAAAAGAAATTGTGACATCAGAATTTTTCTTATTTTTAGAGCTGTCGACGTTAACGCCTCTGACGTCACAAACTATCAGATCAACGTGTTTAATCCGCTTTAACACACACCGTGTGTAAGCTGATGAGTGGACAGCATTGCTGAGTATTTCCTCCTTAAAACTGCAAGACGGTCTCAAAAACACGTTTTGAAATCGCTGGTGTTTCTGACGTCACAAACCAATCAGATCAACGTGTGATCGTCAACCAGTGGTGAGCTGAGTGAGTGAATTTGCATATTCATAGAACCACGCATACTAAATGAGGCGAGGGTGTCGAGTTACATTCGAGATATTTTAAAGTAGCGCAATTTAATTTTTAATATAGCGCAAATAAATTGTTGAATAAATTACTAAAATACTTGTATACTGTTTATTATTATTCTTATTGGTTATAATAATAATAATAATACATTTTATTTATAATGCTCTTTTCTAAAACCCAAAGCGCTAACTTAACGGTTATTTTTACTTATTGTGCATTCTTTCATTATTTCGACGTTTTACCTCGTAAATGACTTCATATGTCATAATTTAACTTTTTATGGCATAGTACGTCAACATTTTGTCTTTTTACATAATTATGACTTAGTAGGTAATCATTTTGACTTTTTACCTCGTAATCACGACTTATACAGTCATATTTATGAGCAATTTTGACATGTTCTAATTTACATTTTTTTACCATAATTATGACTTAGAATGTCATAATTTCAGCTTTCTACCTCAAATTGACTTAATTTAAACTTTTTTATCATCTTTCTGGCATAGTATGTAATAATTTCGTCTTTTTATAATTATGACTTAGTATGTATTATGTAATCATTTTGGCTTTTTACCTCATAATTACAACTTATGTCAAAATAGCTCATTAATATGACTTTATATATTTTTATTTACATTTTTTTTTTACAATATTTATGACTTAGTATGTCATAATTTCAACCTCATAAATGTACTTAATTTCAACTTTTCTATCGCAATGTCATAGTATGTCATAATTTTGACTTTTTATCTTGTAATTGACTTATGTCATGTCTCATAATGTCTAATAATTCTGACTCAAAAATTGGTGATTTTCCACCTCTTTTCTGCTCCAGCGGGTGAAAACGATGCGTTTGATTGGTAGTGTAAAGTAACTCTACCAACAAAGCAAGGATTTTATATGCATTTTAAAATGGTAGTCTCATCCAAATCTCCTGTAAAGACATTCAGCATAATTTGAATATTCAAATCTGAATCTAAACGAGCTTAACCTGAGAAACAAAAGCACAAAATGGAGTAAAATGGAAAAGAAGGTGCCGTAGAGCAGTGGAGGATCACCACCTGTTCACATGTAAGCCAGAGGACAAAGGAATCCACCCGAACGCAGGGTGTGTAAGCGGACGCCACACTCGCCTCTGGGGATCACATGTAGGATCCGAATGCCTTGTATTCTCCACCTGCCTTCACACACAAAACCAACAAACCACAGCGCAATGGGAAGTCCCTGCTAGCGAACGTGGCCCTCCATAATGAATAAATCAAGGCCGAGAGCAAACAAAGCTGTCAGGATTCAAACGAAAATGATACGACTGCACTAGTGATGGGTGTGATTGAGCATCAAAACACGTTCATTTTGTGGGTTTTCTTCAGCATTTCACAAGCATTAAAGTTCAGCAGCAAAAATACCACATTTAACCATGCCAAATGAGATTTTAGAATGGTTGTACCACAAAAATATGACTTGGTATGTCATAATTTAAAAAAAAAAATTTCCTCATAATTATCACTTGACTTGGTCATAATTTCGCCAATACCTCAAAATGACTTAGTGAGTCATTTGACTTTCTCATAATTATGACTTTTACTTCGTAATGACTTAATATGCCATAATTTCAACTTTTTACCTTATAATTATGACTTGGTTTGTAAATATTCCAAACGTATAACTTCTTTATTTCAATATGAATATTTTTCAAAGTTGTCAATAAAACAAACATTATGAGAGCATGTTTTACAGGAAAACACAATTTTTGTCACTCTACTTTAAAATTCAGTTACTTGCAGTTTTTCAGTAATTGGTGAAATTAACTAGCAATAAAATAAATAATTTAACGAAATATTTTATTAATTTATTAAAAGTTTTTATTATGTAAATTGTACATATTTTAATGTTTTATTTAATATTTTTAGTACAGTTGTATTTCATTTTTGTATGTTTATTTAATATTATTATATCAATAGTTTATTTTTGTGATTTTTATGGCAAATGTATTATTTGATGACTTTTATTGTGGTGCAGCACATATAGTGTTCAACAATGACAATGTGTGTATATATGAAGAGTTCAGATGCAAAAGCCTCTAAATGCCATTTGAAATTTTCTTCTTTAATGATGATTTTTATCAAACTTGTATATTTAAGTTCAAATATACAAGTTTGATAAAAATCATCATTAAAGAAGAAAATTTCAAATGGCATTTAGAGGCTTTTGCATCTGAACTCTTCATATATATATATATATATATATATATATATATATATATATATATATAAATTGAAGATATGTTAAAGGGTCTTGAGATATATTGTCAAGTTTCTAAATGATTAAATAAACCTGTTAAATTATAAATTATAACGACTATGATAAGAGTTGTCAGACCTTCAACATCAAGTTGATGCAAAACAGAGAAGTGCAGATATTGAAGTTCAGACTTTCATGGCATTTCTGTGGCACACACACACACACACACACACACACACACTAACCCCCAGTTCAGGACACAGAGGCATCTTTGTGGGTCGCCCGGTCCGACAGAGACAGAACAAAGACTCTTGTGTGCGGGGCATCTTCACAGCTGGGGCGTACGGCGAGTTTACCACACTTACCATACCACCATACCAACATTATCTCTCTTTAAAGCATCACTCTCCTTTCTCTTTCAGCTTGTCTATTGATTAAACAATTTATTTGCGTTGCATTCAAGCGCCATTTTTGTAAGGAATGACTGACGTTGAATTGTTCGAGAAATAATGCACTCCCATTACGCGGCCATGACAAGAAGGGGTGCATTATTTTCTAATAATCCAACGGCCCGGAGTCAATTATTCCACTTATACTATACGCTTAAACTTCTAAACATTATTTCAAGACATTTCTCCGTTTTTTTTTCCTTGAAACGTACTTGTGTGTGGGACTTATTTTGTTACGCATCTCATCCCACGCCTCATCCCACATCCCAAAACCTCATTTTAGAGCCGCAGACTAATGCAGTTATTACTGAGAGAGAGAGAGAGAGAGAGAGAGAGAGAGAGAGAGAGAGAGATTAAACGTGTGTGAATTACCTGAGTCTGTGTCTCTCAGTGTTTGACTGACAGCAACATCTTGACTAATAGTGAAACTATACGTTGATCTGCTTCAAGAACAGCGCCGTTATTATAGCGCTAGTGAGAAATTCACTAAAAAACTTTTAAAGGGTGCAAATCATGCTTCATTTTTACATATAAATCATACCGTTGTGGTCTATATAAAGCATAACTGCAATGCTTGGGTCTGAATTCCTCATTATTATAGCTCCACAAGCCCCTTTTCTGATGTGCGTCTGTGAGCGACCCGTTTCAAAGCGGCCCCTTTAAATAAAAGGAGATGCGTCACACCCCGCCCGCTCTCCAGGTCGATGAGTTCACGGTCGGTTCAACTCCGCGCGTTCGGCCATTATTGTAGTTTTATTAGAGATATACGATTATATACGATACCTTCAAAGAACATTTTTATTCACACGTTAACAAAATGTCAACAACAGAAGACTTGTCCATCAAGCCTTACATATTCCAGCCAGAGCGAGCGAGTCGATAAAGACCACGACGAACCTGCAGAACAATGTGAGTTAACTGTTTTGTGTTATTAGTGAAAGTCGACTATTTCTCTTGTTAAAACAAGCACACTGACAAGATAAATGACTACGGTCTAATCTTACCACTAAAAATCTGTATTGACAATATGATACGTTTAGAAAAGCATCAGAAAACAACGCAGCTAACGTAAATGAGCATTGATGAAACTCAAGAACAATAATACTGCAGACGTGTAACGTTACTTCAAAACAAAAACAAAGAAAGACAAAGGTACTGCTAAACCATGACCACCATGTGTTTTAAGAAAGTAAAGTACTTTATTTTTATTAACGATATTTACGAAATGCTCTGTTCGTCGTCTCCAAAGATAGAAGGAATTTACTCTCATTCAGACGAAGTCGATCGGCAAACCCTTCTGTATAACGTTACTGGCGGAGGTTGTTGAAGTGGGAATCCTTGAAGTACTACATCCAACAACCGAACATTTTGACTTGCCCTCTCGTAACTTCTGCATCTTTGAGCTCGGACTACAAAATCGGAGCGAGACATAATAACGGCGGATTGCTGGAAGTGTTGGACCGGTAGTCGATGTCCTTATTTGTCAGCTCCGCTGCAAATACGGTGATGTGATAGTTCAAAAAACGTCATAGAGAACAGAAAAATCTGAACAGGTTGAAAAATATGACCAAAACAGAATATAAAGATATAAACGAAGAGAATAATTTCATCTTTTCTGTACTTATAAACACTCCAAATATACAACAAAATGCATTTAAGGGCTAAAAAAGTGCATTCTGCATGATATGTCCCAGTGTTGTAGTCGAGACCACCTCACTCGAGTCCGAGACCAGAGACGGTCGAGTCCGAGTCGAGACCGAGACCAGTGAGGGTTGATTACCTAATTTACTTTTATTTACTTAGAGAAATCCTTTTTTTTATTATTTTTTTTTTTTTTTTACTGAATTTACTTAGAGTTTAAAAATATGATCAGTTTAGGGTAAAAAGGCCACATAGTAGGTGGTGTTAAAAGTAATTTTATTACAATTTGTCATGCGCAGTTGCACACTAGAAAATCACCAATCACTGGGCGTGTCAATCAATTTAAAGAAATATTTTATTAACATACATTAATAATCATGAAAAATATTTTGAATTGAACTCGAGTGGACTCGGGAATAAGTCCGAGTCCTAAAAAAAAAATGTTCGAGTACGAGTCAATTCCGAGTCCAAATGCACACGAGTCCATGACAAGACCAAGACCATTAAAATATGGTCTCGAGACCGAGTCCGAGTCTCGAGTACTACAACACTGATATGTCCCCTTTAAATTGCTGAACTATTTACTCATTTATTTGAATTTCTCACTAGTGCTATAATAACGGCTCAGACTCGGGTAATTCACACACTCTCTCTGTGTAATATCTGCATTTGTCTGTGGCTCTAAAATGAGGTTTTGAAATCAGCAATGGAGGCGTGGGATGAGATGCGTAACAAATTAGTCCCACACACAAGAGCGTTTCAAGGAAAAATCCTGAGAAACGTCTTGAAATACATCATGAGTAATGTTTAAAGGTGTTAGCGTAGCATAAGGACATTATAATCGACTCCGGTCTGTTGAATAATTAGAAAATGGTGCACACCTTCGTGTCGTGGCCGCATTACCACCTCGGGTGTGCATTAGGCTTGTTTTGAACAATTATTCATCACCCAGGCCAGCACTGTCACACACTTTCTTCTGCTCTGGTCTCTCTGATCTACTTCTGTACGTGAGGTTTGTCCGGCTCGCCCTGGCAGAACATCAAACAGAAGCCAGAACACACAGAAAAGGTTTTCTGTACGAAAATCCATCCAAACTTTTTTCTGCATCGCCAGCAAAAGATCAAGAAGGCAAACTGAACATCAGAATGAGCCATTAAGCATTCACTATCTGCAGACATCTTTATCATTAAAGCACAAAAGTGAAACTGCAATGTTTGATATTCAGCAAATTAACCCTTTACACTTATTAACACAATATAAACAGAAACATTAAAAACAAAACCGCTTACACTTAGATAGCGGACTAGCTGGAGCAGATACTAGATGATCAAGACATATTGTAATTATGGAACATGGAATATATTACGGCTGCCCAGTTTAGATAATCTTTCCATGTTCCCAAACACATTTTCCCGCTTAATCTGTGTTTTCCAAAAGATAAACGCTGCATTAGAGCCTTATATAAGGTTTTTATTAATGCTTTGGCATTGTCTTCTTTATCAACCCAATAATAAAGCTTTTGAATCATTAAATAACGCGTCGCACGATGAGCGATCGAATCGTTCTTTCGAGCCGGTTCTTTTTAACGATTCGAATCGTTGGCAAATCATCCGAGCAGCAAAGGCAACTAGAAAAACTTTGTTTAGGAGTAAAACCAAGGTAATCAACATAACGTAAACCAGTTGAACGAGCAGCATATAACCCATTCTTATTCATGGCAAAACACGTTGTGTGAATCGGTTCTAGTAAACTAACCGATTCATTAAAAGAATCATTCCTCCACATATATCACCTCGGCAAAGAAAGCACGATAACTTAACTGCACAAGGTGTTTATGCATTAAAGAACGAGAGAGAAAAGTATGAAGTCAGTTTGAAACACACACATGTGCATGAATACTGAGCGGAGAAGCTGAGATGGAGATGCTTTGTGCTTTTCTGAAGTCTCGGGTTTCACAAAGCGAGTCTTCTTCTTCCAGTGAGTGCTGCCCTTCCCCCTGCATGCTCAAAACTGCTCTCAAATGTACATTTAATTCGCCCATTACAGGATACATTTACGTTATGCATTGTGCATGCACTATATTAAAAATAACTAGTAATAACTCCCTCATACTGGAAAATATTTGGCATGCCATCCCAACAATAATTTGGAGTGCACACTGTTTAGCAAGCATGCAAACTGCATTGCATTTTGGTGTGATAGTTTGCCTTGTGTTTGCCATACAGATGTGACTCCCCTTCCCCCTTGAATGCATCAATCTTGAAACCTCAGGGCAGTGAGAAATAAGTCATTATGTTTTGCTTCCGATGCAAACAAACACAAGTTGCATGTAATATGTAATGCTTAAGCATTCAGGATGCCTTCGGCTGCATTATGCAAGTTATTTCACATGCATGCATAATTCAACCCACACCTGTCAACCAGTCCTGAATGGGGCCAAGCACAAGCAGTGTTGGTTTACACTGGCAATGCATCAGCCAGAGAAGATAAATACGAGAAGGAAGAAAAAACAACAACACTTTATTCCTATTATTATACATTTCTCTCATTTTAACAGCAAGGGCCAGAATGCAATCAACAAGCAAAAAACGTCATACCTGAAAAAAATGGAAGCACTTCTTATTATTCCATGTTTTTCCCAGGTATGCGGGTTATTCCTTAAAATATTCCTGTGTGTTCAGTCTCGCGGTGTTCATTGCAGAAATACAGTACTGATATACAGCTGGTTCGGATCCCGTTAAAAAGACTGGAGCTCGGGATCAGTCAACGCTGGGAATGGGATCCACAATGAACATACATGCGTGTGTTCGTCAACAACGATCGGCTTACTTTATCGTCACATCATCCAATAAGAGACGTATGCGAGGCATAAACCCTTATGCATTAAGGTTGTGCTCCTTTTCTGAGGAGAAGCGATGTTCTGGATGTCAGTGTGTGTGACTCCACCCCTCCGACTGCAGATGGTACGTCCCACTTTCTATTGTTGGAGCCACAAACGCTGCAACAAACCGCGCCCCGCCCACTGCGGGATCCCTGATGTGATTGGCCATTACCATTCACAGACCACACCCATCGGTCCGATCCGTAATTGCAAATACAAACAACTTGTTTATCAACCAAAACAACTTAAATCTGCTGTATGTGATTTGTTTTGAGAAAAACACACTTATATATTAGATGTTTCTGCCAGATGTGGTACGAAAAATCTGGAAATCACATAAAATTAGGCTATGATATACTACAAAGTCGAAATTATGACATTCATAGTCAACTAGGGGCACTTTTAGCCTTGTAAAGTGGAATAAATAATTAAAAAAAACTTGTTCAAAAGTCACTTACCACAGTCTCATAAGTTTAAACAATTTGTGTAGTTTCAAGGTCTGCAAGAGGACAAACTTATGAGAGAAATTCTTAATATTTTATATTTTTCCTACCTGCAATGAACTAATATCATTTCCACCACATCTCAATATACAGCTGTTATTTAACTTAAACCACTCAAGAATTGTCTAAGATCATTTTAACTATCAGTTGTTCCACAATAGACAATATTTATTCATTTGTCAATTAGATAAATTAGCTGCCATTAGGGCCAAATGCTGAACTGTACACCTGTCACGCTCTGACATTTAATATTGGTTTGGGCAAGAGCTTATTAGAAAATAAACAACTTGAATTTTTATACAAGTAGAGTATGTAGGCTCATAAATTGTGGATGCATTTTTAATGTGTGATGAGAACTTTTAAAATGTTTTGTGTGTAAAAATGTGTGGTGATGGAAATGACAAGCTTCGGAAAATGAGAAATCCAGCTTTATGAATGAATGAATGAATGAACGAACGAACGAACGAACGAATGAATGAATGAATGAATGAATGGGGCATTTATACACTCAAATCGCTTTACAATCATATCAGAGAATCTCTCCTCAACCATTAGTGGTTATTCAATCTTAGGAAATCACAGGAATTATAAGAAATTTAATATAAGAAATTAACTAAGTTAAAATATTTTATCTTATTTTAACCAGTGAAACTTTGCAACACATATTGTATAAACAATTCCCAGTTTGTAGTACATAGTATTATAAGTGAGTAACAAAGACATATTTTATACAACTCTTTTTGTGTAGTGAGATTCCGTGTCATCTTAGTATCATTTTTTTTATTTTACTCGTTTTATTTAAATTTTACGTTTTTAATTTATTTTTATTTTATTTCAACTAACATATTTTTATGGTTTTAGATTTAGTTAACAACAACAATAACCCCGGTGGTAATAATAAATTAAAACATAACGCATTATCATGAGACATTACACAATGCGCGTGTACGTCTCATTGCGCGCTCTTGTAAGCCGCTTTTATCCTAAAAGATAAAATATCTAACTAACTGGACTACAACTGGCCCCGCATTACATTCCACTTCAGATGTATAAAATTAATACAATTATAATATACTATTGAGTATATACACGTATTTTAAGAATCTATTTTTCAAAATAAGACATTTTTGAAACAAATCTTCATCTTTGAGGACCCGCTGACGAAAGACCAACAACATCCAAGATGGCGGCGACAGAGAGAGGCCTCGTTTCGTACGGCAGCGACTCAGACTCGGAAAATGAGTCAGAATCCCGCACTAGTCCGCAGAAAGTCGAACCGGACTCGGTCGCGCATCTCCAGCCTTTAAAATCCTCCAAAATAATGACTTTAGCCCTTCTGAATTCAGCGCCCGAGGTCGCCGTGAAGGTAAACAAGAAACGCGCGGGTCACATTCACAAACGGAACCTCTGAGGAAAACCAGTCGAGTCAAATGTGTTTAAGTGTCGCTGTTCTGATGCCTGGTCGTTTTCTGTTGTTGTCTGTTTCAGGAAGATGTTGAGACCGGTGTGCATCTTGATCCAGCACTCAAAGAAGTCACGTACAACCCTACATATGAAACCATGTTTGCTCCAGAGGTGAATACAGCTGTTTGTCAAGATACATGGAAGCATATTGTGTATTTCAAATAGTATGTGCAATATATCTGTCGTTTTATTATAAGCCACAGATTCCTGATTACACGTGTTGTGTGAGAAACCCCATGAGTGATCCTTTAGTATACTTCTAAAAGTAGTTTCTGTTATGTTTATTTTGTTGTACTTACTATAGTAGTGTACTATTGGATGCAATTTTAATAATTTCTGTGTTTAATTACTTAATAGATTAACAACTCTTTTATTTGATCACATTTTTATCCACTTATTTAATCACATTCTACAGTGTTTTTCTAGACTAGATTTATAGTCATCTAAAATGATGGTCTGTTAAGTTTCCTCATTATATATATATTTGATCTACTCACTCACTATTATTATTGTTATGTGTATTCAATCAATTGTGGTTTAATGGTGCAGGATTCATCAGTGCCTGTTGCTGTAAATGTACCTCTAAAAGTCACTAACTTAAATAAGAAAATACTAAATCTGATCATTGTGACTCATTCGTAATAATATGAACCAATGATATAACAGCCTACTTTTCAGAAGCCAGTCAAATCCCCTTTATTAAATCAAAATTTTACGTTGTTAATGTACAAAATGCATTGGAAGGAAAAAAAACACATGACCACCTCGTTATTAATATTGATCGTCTCGTTCCAGTTTGGGCCGGTGAACCCGTTCCGGTCGCAGCAGATGGCGGCTCCGAGGAACATGCTGTCGGGTTACGCCGAACCGGCTCACGTCAACGACTTCATGTTCGAGCAGCAGAGGAGAACCTTCTCCACATTCGGTGAGACTGTTGTTACAAATTTATACAACTTCAACACTATAGTATATAAACTGACAGGGTGGCTTAAAAAGTCTTAAATAGAGTTTTCCTAATAAAAGGCCTTAAAAAAGTATTCAAATGTCTTAACATTAATGTCCAGATCTAATAACCAGTGAAGCATCGACTTGTGAGAATAATCCTGATTTATTACATAAACAACGATTGATGATGCGCTGTTGAGAGATTTTATAGTGAGAAATTAAAACAAATGATCAGCAGCACACATAGAAACATACTGAGGGCAAAATTCACAATGTTGACTTTATTTATAACATATTTAAATAACATAACGGGAGATAATTTGTTTATGTTACATTGATTTTAGTTCAATAAACAAGTGGTTAATTTACTTTGGCATATCCTGCAAAACTTAAAAGCTGTAACTAATATATTATATAGACTCATTACATTCAAAGTGAGATATTTCAAGCCTTTATTTGTTATAATGGTGATGATGGTTAACAGCTTATGAAAACCCCAAATTCAAAATTAGAATATTGTGAAAAGGCGGCTGCTCTTAAAGGGACAGTACACAGTAGCCACTAATTATCTCTGCCGTTAAAGTTAATCAAAGAACAAAGGGAATGGAGAAAAACTCATTGCGAGTCCTGACTAAAGAACTTGTGTAACTTTAATAAGGATATTTCTATAATTTATGATGTTTGCAGCGCAGACTGTTGAACTTAATTTAATGCCTATATATGACCTGTTAGACAGGAATGTCCAGACGTTTTTATCCAGACATCAATTGATCATTATAGGCGTTATCAATCATTTAGGTTTTGTTGCCAGTTTGAGTTGAGAAATACACATGTCAGCATTATCACTAATCTGTGTGTGCATTTTGCTTTAAAACCAAGCAAGTTCCCTCATGAAACCATTAGTTTATTATATCACAATCGCAATATTGACCTCAATAATCGCAATATCTTCCCCATATCGTGCAGCCCTAGTTAGCTTCCATATTCATGCCATAGAATGAAAGCAAACGTGTGTGTGTGTGTGTGTGTGTGTGTTTGGTTGCTGGGTCAGGGTACGCTCTGGACCCGTCAGTGGACACCAGTCAGGTCTCGTCCAGCTGCTACATCGGAGCCGTAGAAGAAGCCGAGAAAAACAAAGGTGAGCCATATTCACGTCATGTTTTCGCAATTGTCATGAATAATGTGTCGTACAATCGATTGTGGTTTAATGGTGCAGGATTCATCAGTAATTGTACCTCTAAAAGTCAAAACTTAAATAAGAAAAAATGTAAAAACACTAAATCTGATCATTGTGACTCATTCCTAATAATATTAACCAATGATATAACAGCTTATGTTTCAGAAGCCAGTCAAATCCCCTTTATTACATCAAATTTTTACATTGTGAATGTACAAAATGCATTGGGAAGCAAAAAAGTGCGTAGGTTATTGACAATACATAAAAAATAAATAAATAATGTACATGCGTTAGAATAGCACCATTCAATTGAATAGCGTTTTGTGAGAGAAAAAAAATATAATGAATATATGACTTGTATTAATACAGAATATTCATGTATATAATGTTTTTTTTATGTAAATAAATCAATAAAATAACAAAATTATAAATCAATTTTGACAGCTCTTTCCTTTTATGCCAAATCAATTTTTAATAACTCCATTTATTCTTGCCACCAATAATAATCCCACGTTCACTTCTCTAAGGATCAGGGATGTGCTGATTTTGGCTGATACTGTTAACCGATAACTCTTTATATTTGAAAGCCGATAACCGATATATTGGCCAATAGATCTTAATCCAAAATTTCACCTCATTTTTGAGAACCGGTTTATAAAATTAAAGTCTCACCATTAAAAGCCACACAATTATGCTGTTCTCATTATGACAGATTTGCGCTGAGCTGTTTTTTGCCTTAAAAAATTAAAAAAGCAATTAAAAAAGCATCATATTGAATCGCATCTGACGTGTCTCAGCGGAAGGAAATAATACATTATTAATTGACTTTAATACATCGGCCAAATTATCTTATCAGGCCGATACTAGGGCTGGGCAAAACGATTAATCGCATTCCAAAATAAAAGTTTGTGTTTACATCATATATGTGTGTGTGGTGTGTATAACTATTTTGTATATATAAATACACACACATGCATGTATATATTTAAGAAAAATGTGTTGTTAATATATCAAATATTTATATTTATATATAATATTAATTCTATATAAAGTATATACATGCAAATATTTCTTAAATACTGTATATACATGCATGTGTGTGTATTTATATATACAAAATAGTTATACACACCGCACACACATATATTATGTAAACACAAACTTTTATTTTGGATGCGTTTAATCGTTGTCCAGCCCTAGCCGATACCATTAGGAATAAATATATATTGTGCATCTCAATATAGAGCTGGGGCCTCATGCATAAAACTTTGCGTAGATTTCATCCTTAAAGTGTGCGTACGCACATAAGGCAAAATTTGCTTACGCACGAAAGTTTTCAGATTTATAAAACCGTTCGTACGCCAGAACCTGCGCAGAATTCACTTTATAAATCCCAGTCAGCGGGAGATTATGCGCACGTGCGTCTCGTCCCCGAAATAACCATATATGAAAATTACAACGCCTAGTTTTACTATGCATATCCTCATCTGCATATCATCTGCATATGATTATTCATCCACGTGATACCAAGTTTAACGGTACAAGACGTTAGGAAAATATGAAATGCGGATGTGCCGTCACATTATTACAAACATTTTTTTTTAGTAGCCTATATCCTTGCCTTGTTTTTGAATGAATAAATCAAATAGTGTTAAATACATTTCAGAGAAAGTTTTTCTCAATCTTTTCCACTGGCCAAATAGTATTTTTAATTGATTTATATTTTAATAGAAAGAGATAGACATGGTTGTGCATTATTTGCACGAAACAGTTTTCTCAGACAATCTCTAGTTAAAACATTAAAACACAGCATGCCAGAAGAAAAGTGTTCAAAAGCAATGCATCCACAACAAATAGGTCTATTTATATTTATTGAATATATATATATATATATATATTAGGGGTGGCACGGTTCACGAAACCGACGGTTCGGTTTGTATCACGGTTTTAGTGTCACGGTTTTCGGTTCTGTACGGTTCTTGTTATTTTTTTTCTTTTAATCTTTAACACTCCAGAAATGTACTTCAGCATGTGATATATAGCTTAATTATCCACACTTTAGGATACAGTATAAAAAAAATTATATTCATGCAATCATGCACAAACTGAATTTGACTCTTTGACTTTAAGCACATTTTGGGACTATCTCAGAGGAAAGCTAGGTGAGATTTTGATACAGCAAGAGAGAAGACATTGACATGCTTTTCATTTATTTTGAAAAAAAAGGAGAATGTGTATCACTATCTCTACAAGAACTTGAGCATTTTTATCACACAAATCTTATTTACACAAAGAAATTAACTTGCATTTATCAACTGACAACTTTTGTAGCTCTTACAAAAATTCTATCTTTTAAAAGAAAAAAAGAGGAACTACACTGTCTTTTATGAATAAGTTAATATACATGAATACCTCATTGCCTATAATTAGGCTATAGCAATAGCAAAGGCCATAAACATAAAGTGAAACAAGTTCAACCTCAACACAAAAAACAGTATAAACAATGCTTCTATTCCCAAAAAGTGAGGGTACCTTTTTTCACTTGAAATTAAAGTGCAGGATTTCGAAACATATGACTGGAGCTCTTATCTAAACATAAAGTGCCACTGTAGCGTTATATTAAAATATCATAACATGAAATCCAAAATGTTCCCACACACCAGACTTATACCATAGACTTATAGGACGCTCGCGCTTCCTCCAACTCCCTCATCTCTCCCACTTGCCATTTCTCCGCGTGCCGTGACCTGCAGCGCTCCATACTCCACTTTTACTGGATTGTTTACTAACTTGAACCGGCATACAGAGCGATCGGTAATGACATCAAATACCGCGAAAGTGAGTGACGGAGCCGTCGTTCCCGCTCTAGTTTGATGTTATTCACCGGTCGCTCTCGCTCTGTGCAGCGCCGGTCCAAGTTGAACAAGCTTATGTCGTGCGAAAAGAAAACAAACGTGACATACGGGCTACATTGCGCATGCGTCGAACCGTGAGACGCACACACGCTCCGAACCGAGACAAGCGAACCGAACGGTTCGGGTGTTTTTTCATGTACCGTGCCACCCCTAATATATATATATTGTAACTTCTCAGTAATGATTTCATGTAGTTTAAGAGTTTAACTCCATTAATGAGAATGGCATATTTAATCTAAATGTTTATATCAGAAGTAAAACATAGTTTAAACCATTCTCTTATTTATTTAAACTGTTATTGTGAATATGGACTGTATTTATGATTTGGACTCATAATGAAGATTTACAGTTTTACTCGATCTGCCGTTAGATTATAGGCTATATGCGTCAGTTTCACCAAACGGTGTCGCCAAAACCTATAATCTTCTAAAAGAGTGCGTACGCACGGTCAAGAGCATCCTTACGGTGCGCACTTATTTACGCCAAGTTTATTTTTTATAAATCCCGATGTGCGCGTGGAAAAATGCGTACGCATATTTCTATGCCCATTTTGTGCGTACGCAACGTTTATACATGAGGCCCCTGGTCTTGATTTTATCCTACGTTGTCTTGCTGATCATTAAATGTGAAATGTCATGCTCGTTGCTCATGGTTAATGCTGATACTGCTAGGGCTGACGGTGTTTGAGACGTGCCCGAAGAAGTCTGAGAAGAGGAGGAAGGTGAAAGGAGGAGACGCGTCGGACATCGACTGCTTTCTCGGGCCTTGGGCGAAGTACCAGGATGAGAAAGACGTGGCCAAACCCTCTGAGGTGAGACGGGGTCCACACCACGCGTTCAGTCTAGGATAAGCAGTAGGGCTGGGTATTGACACAAATTTCACAATTCGATTCGATTTCGATTCAATTTCGTATTAAATTTTGAGACATAAGTGTTCATTGAATCAGTTTTCCATGTCTAAAGACGTTTCCACTTTCAACACCAACTTTTTAGGACGAGCGTAAAGAGTCAAGTCAGCAGTATTCCTGATGATTTATTGGTGTGTTTCGTCACAATGACAAACAGGAGCGCAACATTCAGGGATTGAGATTAACACACTCGACCCGACAGATGAGCTTTGGCGGGAAACGCTGTCCAATCACGAGCCAATCTGACGTTTATGTGTTTACTCACTTTGCTGGGGAAGTTCGTGTAAGACAAATCTGCGCGGATTTAGTACAAATACACAACTCGTGATCCTCATGATATATTAAAGGAGTAGTTCACTTTTAAAAAAAACTTTTGCTGATAATTTACTCGCCCCCGTGTCATCCAAGATGTCCATGTCTTTCTTTCTTCAGTCAAAAAGAAATTAAGGTTTTTGATATAAACATTCCGGGATTTTCTCCATATAATGGACTTCAATGGGGTCCAAACGGTTCAAGGTCCAAATGAGAGTTTCAGTGCAGCTTCAAAGGGCTTTAAACGACACCAGACGATCAATAAGGGTCTTATCAAGCGAAACGATCGGCCATATTAAAAAAAATTAAAAGTTTAAGTTTTAATAAGCACAAATGCTCGCCTTGCTCTGTTCTGTGATTAGCGTTTGTGACTCTCCTGTTCGAACTCGTTCATCAAAATGAACGAATCTTTTTTCGAGTCATGACTCGAAGGGTCCTTGATAAGACCCTTATTGATCGTCTGGTGTCGTTTAAAGCCCTTTGAAGCTGCACTGAAACTCTCATTTGGACCTTGAACCGTTTGGACCCCATTGAAGTCCATTATATGGAGAAAATCCTGGAATGTTTTCATCAAAAACCTTCATTTCTTTTCGACTGAAGAAAGAAAGACATCTCCTTTAAATACAGTGTTTAGCAGAATCTGCGCATATCTGGCTTACTTGAACACACACACACTCGTCACTACACAACAAATAACGGCACTTGTTCACTTGCATTGAAGTAATAGTGAATATTTAAAAGCTTTTGGTGAACAGAAAAGACATTGTTATTTCCCAGCATCCTCCATGTTGTGTGTGCTGTATAGACCAATTTCGAGGCGACGTCACACATGCGTCACGGCGCTAGCTGGAGGCAAAACAATACCAAGACTTAAGGAGCTTAAATTATTGTTAAATGTCATCTTTTTGACATTTTTTATTAGTTTTTATTTCTAGTAAATATTCACATCTTTACATTGTCGCCTTCTCGGCGTTCATCGTGACTGACAGGAGGAGCAGAAGGAGCTGGACGAGATCACAGCCAAGAGACAGAAGAGAGGCAAGAACGAAGAAGAAGCTCCAGCGGAGGAGAAGACCATCCTTCACAGTACGCCACCGCAACACACACTCCATGACACAACACACACTCCGGCATGCATGTGCTGGGTCTGCTCTCACGCCCCGTGTTTCTCTCTCTCTGCAGTTAAAGATGCGTACGATTACCAGGGCCGCTCGTACCTGCACATTCCCCAGGACGTGGGCATCAACCTGCGCTCGCCGGACATCCCGGACAAATGCTACCTCCCCAAGAAACAGCTGCACGTGTGGACCGGACACACTAAGGTGAACCAGCTTATTATATTTTATCGATTCTGATTGCGATTTTGATTCTGCTTATCGATTCCTAATTTCTGACTCCAATAAGGTAAAAACAAAACCTTAGATAGCATTTAGAAAAACAACTAGCCGAACTAAGCTTTATTAAAGACAATAAGTGTTCACACACACTGTGTCTGGTGTCTCAGGGCGTCAGTGCGATCCGCCTGTTCCCGGCGTCGGGTCATCTGCTGCTGTCCTGCTCCATGGACTGCAAGATCAAGGTGAGATCTGTGTGTGTGTGTGTGTTTGAAAGGTCAAGTGTTGTGTAAAGCTGGTCTACACTTCAGCTAATATTTTTTTAAATGCTTAAATACTAGTTATAACAAAAACAATAATAGTTATTGATGATAATAATAATAATAATACATAACAATATATGTATTTTTGAAAATAATATAATAATTATTAAAACAGTCTGTTAAAATAAAACAAATAATTATTATGATATAACAACAATAATAATTGAAAAAAAACCCGTCTGTTAGAATGATATTATTCAGTAATATTATAATTAAATTGAATAATTATTAATATACAAAATACAAAAATTCTAAACAAACAAAAGTTGTATTATTTTGCGACAAGAATTAATATAAATTTATAGAATATTAGTGTAATTAATCTTAAAATTATTATTAATATAATAATAACATGAATGTTGTTCTCAGTATACTAATAAATATAATTGAACATAATTATTCATATAATAATTATACAAAATACAAGAATTTAAAAGTCTGTTAAAATAAAACAAAATAATAACTTATTGTGCAACAATAATGTTTGAAAATTGTCTTTTAGAATATTATAATATTAATAATACAGTTGTTATTAAAATATTGTATTAAATTATTATAATAATTGTAATAAAATAACAATTATTATTGTTATTTATTAATAGATTAATGTTATAATAATAATATTTGTATAAATATTATAATTATTATTAATAATAATAGAATTATATTATAATTATTATACAAAATGCAAAACAGTATTTTAAACTAAAAACAATATAATGGCTAACTTAATATTAATTTAAAACAGTCTGTTTGAATATTAAAATATTAATAAAATTCATATTACATTAATAGCTTATATTTATATAATAATTATAATCATTAAAATGCTAGAATTTAAAACTGTATAATCATAGAAATAATGGCATTAATTATTATTGATATGTCAATTATTTTTATATGCAAGCAATTTTTTTGACCTCATGTAATTTTATAAAAAGTGCTTTACAAATATATTTAAATGAAGTTAATAGAGACCCAGATGGACTGTTTTACTCTAATCTCCTGCTTCTTTAAACGAACGGTGTCTGAAAGATAATGGTCTTGTACAGTAATTATCGTTTGATCATGATGACGAGTTTTTGCCATGATCTGTGTGTGCTGATGCTGTCTCTGTCTCTGCTGTAGTTGTGGGAGGTGTATAACGAGAGGAGATGTGTGCGGACGTTCATAGGTGAGTGTGTCGTGATTAATGGAGCGAGTCGCAGGATTCTCACGTGTCTCGACTCGTTCATCACAGAACTCACTCAGACTCATCAGATAAACGAGGTTAACTCGCCTTTCTGGACACAATCAGACAATTAGCTTTTCTTCCTTCTAATTATTGAATAATAATAATAATAAGTAACATCATATTTAGTAATGTTAATAATAATAATAACTATTATTATTATTATTATATGAGAATTTTACAAATGAGGAGGTAAACGCCATAATAACAATAATCATAATAATACAAATTATAGTATTTTATATTTATAGTATTATATTATTCTAAAAGACTGTTTTAAATAATTATTTTTGCATAATATATTTTTTAAAATATAAATATTTTTTAAATGAATAATTATATATATATATATATGTGTGTGTAATTTACAAATTGAGAAAAATCATAATTAATATAATTTAAAAGTAATTTGAAAGTCTTTCTAATACTTATTTATTATTAATAATAATAATGTAAAATAAAATGATTAAAATTAATCTGTTAGAGTATTATAATATAAATGTAAAACATTATTATAATAATTTATTATCATTTTGTTATTATACTGTTTATTATAACGTTTTACTTTTTAAAATTCTTATTTAATAATCTGTATATATATATATATCATTAATAATATCAGTATTAATATAATAATAATAATAAGGATTGTTATGCAAAAATACAACAATTTAAAACTGTTAAAATAATATAATTTTATTATAATTAATTAAAAATATTTATAATGTAACACAAATTATAATAATATATTATCATTGTTATTCTGTTTGTATCTGACATTTTTAAACGATTTTCCTTATTTTGTTTAAAATTTAATAAAAATAATAATTAATTGTCAACAATAATTATTATAATAAAGAATGATTATTACAATAAGATATTTTATGCCGTAAACGCTTGAGTTGGTAGAACGTGTAGAGTGTAAGAGTGACTGTAGATGCTGGTCGCTAACGGCGGCTGTCAATCGTCTCCGTGGGTTACTGATATCGCCATGGCTACAGTTGCCGGGATGGTAAAAAGTGTTGACCAGGACAGGTTCATCTAAATAGGCTTGAGATGCTCTCTGTGTGTGTGTCACTTCTCAGAGTACATGTCATGTGTCATATATACTGTGTAATCTTTGAGTGTGTGTGTGTGTGTAGGTCACAGTAAAGCGGTGCGTGACGTCTGCTTCAACAACACCGGCACACAGTTCCTCAGCGCCGCCTACGACAGATACATCAAACTCTGGGATACCGAGACCGGTGAGAGTTACACACACACCACACATTGCACACACACACACACACACACACACACACACACACAACTCATCGCATTCACACACACAAACGGATTCATGAACCGTTTTATATTTTCTTCCAAATTTTGTTTTTTCGGTTAATCTGTTAACTTAATAAAATGTTATTCTTTCAAAACCAAATCTAAGTATTTCTTGGGATAATATATTCTTAATATAATTCACAAAACAGTATAATAATAATAATTTTAAATAATTATTTACTTTTTTCTTCTAAGTTTTAAATATTTAAAAAAAATCTAATTCTTATTAAATTAATAATATAATCTAATTATAGAATTATAATTATAATTATATAGAAAGAATTATAATCTAATTCTTATCCAATTAATAATATAATATAATAATAATTATTGTTATTTTTCAAATACAATCATTTTAATAAATATGTTAATATAATATAATAATATAAAAAAATCTGATTCTTATTATATCTGTTAGAATAAAATTATTATAAATAAGTTATTAAAATAATATAACAATTCTAATTCAAATTATAACACGTCTAATTATTTTAAATCATGAAACTTCCACAATTTAACTTCTTTATTTTTGGCACAATTTATTCAAGTTAATCCGAACTGTTATTCTTTTGAGACTCTTTATGATATGATGATGGTCCTTAGTGTTCACGAGTGTGTAGTCGAGTCTCTGCTCCTCCAGCAGGGGGAGCCACAAACACACAGGGCAGTTTAACACTTTGTCTTGCTTATTTGGAGACATTTCATTGAAAATTCAACAATAATTTATGCGGATATTCCCTCTCTCAGGGAAGTGCATCGCTCCCTTCACCAACAAGAAGGTCCCGTACTGCGTGAAGTTCAACCCCGACGAGGAGAAGCAGAACCTGTTCGTCGCCGGCATGTCGGACAAGAAGATCGTCCAGGTATGAGCCGGAGCCACACACACATGTTCTCTCTACACTCACCACGGGTCTGCTAAACATCCACATGTTTCTACGGTGTCCCTCAATGGACATACACGTTCCATCACTATGTTGTTGTTCATGATAAGGAGTTGCTGAAGTCAGCGAATAAAACACTGACACAATGATGAACAGGTGACGATAATATTCACAATAACATCGTTTCACTGAACAATTAAGTAAACATAATTTCTTAATTTATCTTTGTGAAGAAACCGAATTGCTCAACTGCTAGTCTCTGCTGTGTCAGACGACGACATCACTTCCTCTCGGCCAGCGTAACTTCTGTTGGGTGCAGTTCACAACCTCGCCACTAGATGCCTCTAAAAATCACACTGCGCCTTTAATGTTTTTGTGGTTTTGAATCAGTATGTTTCTGAGGTTGCGGGGCGAGTGTGTGAAGGCTGATGTGTGTGTGTTGCAGTGGGACATCCGCACCCGTGAGGTGGTTCAGGAGTACGACAGGCATCTGGGAGCCGTCAACACCATCACCTTCGTGGACGAGAACCGGCGCTTCGTCAGCACCTCCGACGACAAGAGTCTGCGCGTGTGGGAGTGGTGAGGAGCTGTACTCGCAAACACACACTGATAATATGGGTTTCAGTATCGGCTCTCCATGAGACGGAGAGAAATCGGCTCAATTGGCTTTATGCACAGCTAAACTACTTCCTGAATTTCAGCCAGCTCCTTGTTTCCTGTCTGCCATTATTGGACACATTGATTAATCCAGGTGTGCTTGACCTCAGTAGTCATGGCAACAATAATCAGACACACCTGAATTAATCAATTTGGCCAATAATGGCAGACAGGAAACAAGGAGCTGGCTGAAGTTCAGGAAGTAGTTTAGCTGGGCATAAAGCCCACACATCACAGTGTCGTAAAGCTAGCCTTGGTCCGAACAGCATACTTGCTCCACAGCGGATCAAGTTCAACATTTATAAATTCAACATTTATATTTTGCCAAAATGTTGATAATATAATAAATTTGTACACTGTATTTACCGATTTATATTTTGTATTTTCCTTGTAAAGTTTTAACTGCTGTTTTTTTTTTAAGGTAGACAATATTAACATCTGTTCAAGGACAATGGATGAAAAATAGCCTTTTGGCTAATTCTAGTTCATTTGCAGTAATGATAATTAATGTACACTGTCCCTGTCAAATAAATAAATAAAATAAAATAAAATAAAATAAATAAATAAAAAAAGTCCAGACCGGGGCTAAGCTCGGCTGACATCCAGGCTATCGTAAAGGGGTCATCGGATGCAGAATTCACATTTATGTGGTGTTTGCATATAAATGTGTGTTTGGAGAACACTGATGAGAATATTTACATTAGAATAATATTTCACTATTTTTACTGTATTTTTATTGATTTTTTTTTTTACTGTATTTTTATTGATTTTTATTTTTTTACTGTATATTTTGTGAGCAATAAGAAACATCTTTCAAAAACATTAAAAAAGATGTGCTTGATTGTATTGTGATATGTGTCTCATCTTTTTTCAGGGATATTCCTGTGGACTTTAAGTACATCGCTGAGCCCAGTATGCACTCGATGCCCGCGGTCACGCTGTCGCCCAACGGTGAGTGACATCACACGCATCATGTGACTCCCTGCCGCGCGGGTCACTAGCTCTCGACTCAGTCATCGATCAGAATCACTCAACCTCGTTTTCGCGTCCTCTCTCAGAGTCAAACGTCAAAATAGATTCGTGTTTTGATCATTTAAAACACATGTGCGGCGTCACATAATTCCTACTGGATTAATTTAACATTCAAGAGAAACAGAACAGATCAAAGATGCATAGATGAAATAAACAGTGCTTTCCGGCACAGACATAAAGTAATCAAACGTATAATAGACTATTCACTGTATAAATTAAACATTAATCCGTATTAAAGCTACAAAAGTTATTAGTAATGAATGAATCCTAATAATCAGGATTATTAGGACGCTGTCACTTTAAGAGCGAACGCACTGATCCAGTATACTGATACACTAGTGTTTTATTCTTCAACTGTTTACATCTAATACATAACCGACTGTGTTTACATGGACACTCACCAAGACGGGGATGTTGATATAAAACTCAATTCGGCATTTGTGCGCTTCAAAACACACATAGCTTGCGTCAATCACGCTATTGTCCAGCCCTGTCCATTGTGTTTTATCTTGTATTTAATTGTTTTACCCAGAGAAAAACATTGGATTATGCAACAGACGTTAGACAGCAGACATTTTCGTGCTGTAACCGATATGCTGATGAATGCGCCGGACGATATATCTCTATATGATTTTCGCCGATATCACACTGCTTTATTCCTGTAGATAAATGTATATGCCTTGAAATTACTTCAGTTTTACAGCATGATTTGTCAGCAAATATTTGGACATTAATATAATGTGTAACCAATATGCCGATAAATCCAGCGGCTGATATATCATGCTGAACATCTCTATACTGTATTATTATTAGCGATATTTAGTTCCTCATGTGTCCTGTGTAACTGATGAGGTGTTTTGTGCCGATCTCAGGGAAGTGGCTGGCCTGTCAGTCTATGGACAATCAGATCCTGATCTTTGGCGCTCAGAACCGGTTCCGTCTCAACAAGAAGAAGATCTTCAAGGGCCACATGGTGGCGGGATACGCCTGTCAGGTCGACTTCTCTCCGGACATGAGGTGAACACACACACACACACACACTCCTGTTCATGTTCACATTAGAGGTCCTAAAAACTGTACCCGACGTGCATAAATAGATTTAAATGACATTACATCTGTAAAATTACTTTGAATCATTGTTTTTATTATTATTCATAAATACACATATATGTTTTATTAAACTAATTACTGTTGAACAAATTCACTGTAAAATTTATTTATAGTAAAGCTGTAAAATTACAATGAATTACTACTAAATACAAATATTTATTTAAAACAAAGAAATATAAATTTTGTTCCATTTCACTTTAAAATAAAAGCATTTAAGTAAAATAATATAGTCCATTTAAATTACAGTGCATCTGTGAAATTACAATTAATTATGTTTTTTTTAAATTATTATTACCAAATACAAATGTTTTATTTAAAACATTAAGAATTATTACTGTTGGACAATTTCACTGTAAAATACATATTAAATTAATTTATTTACAGTACAGCTGTACTGAAATTAAATCAATTATTAAATTAAAATAATTTACAATACAGCTGTAAAATTACAATGAATTATTATAGTTTTATTATAATTACTACTAATGCAAATTTTTATTTAAAACAAAGAAATATACATTTTGCTCTATTTCACTTTAAAATAAAAGTATTTAAGTAAAATAATATAGTCCGTTTAAATTACAGTGCATCTGTGAAATTACAATTAATTATGTTTTTTTTTTTAATTATTATTACCAAATACAAATGTTTTATTTAAAACATTAAGAATTATTACTGTTGGACAATTTCACTGTAAAATACATATTAAATTAATTTATTTACAGTACAGCTGTACTGAAATTAAATCAATTATTAAATTAAAATAATTTACAATACAGCTGTAAAATTACAATGAATTATTATAGTTTTATTATAATTACTACTAATGCAAATTTTTATTTAAAACAAAGAAATATAAATTTTGCTCTATTTCACTTTAAAATAAAAGTATTTAAGTAAAATAATATAGTCCGTTTAAATTACAGTGCATCTGTGAAATTACAATTAATTATGTTTTTTTAAATTATTATTACCAAATACAAATGTTTTATTTAAAACATTAAGAATTATTACTGTTGGACAATTTCACTGTAAAATACATATTAAATTAATTTATTTACAGTAGAGCTGTAAAATTACAATGAACTATTATGGTTTTATTATAATTACTACTATTACAAATGTTTATTTAAAACAAAGAAATATAAATTTTGTACCATTTCACTTTAAAGTATCTAATAAAAATTATATAATAATTTAAATTTGCAGTACAGCTGTAAAATTACAATGAATAATTATGATTTAATTGTTACATAATATTTTTTTTATTTAAAACAAATTAAGAAATATTACTGTTGCACTATTTCACTGTAACAAAAGTATTTAAGGAAAATTTAATGTGTACCAGCTTTCATTATTATTATTATTATAATTTTCTATATAAACAGTGAGTTTATAACTTAAGCCACATTACGATTGAATTGATGATATAAATAATAAAGCTTCAATATCGTTCTTGTTAGTGAAAATCATTGTGGAAAATATGCCTTGATGGTTTAAACTAGAGTGTGTAAACACATTTTTGGCCATGATGACTCAACCAGCCGTTTCATAAATATGAATGCATGAATATTTTGGTATGATGTCGTCTGCAGTTATGTGGTGTCCGGTGACGCGGACGGGAAGCTGAACATCTGGGACTGGAAGACGACGAAGCTGTACCATCGCATCAAGGCGCACGATAAGGTGTGTATCAGCGCGCTCTGGCACCCTCACGAGACCTCCAAGGTCATCACCTGTGGCTGGGACGGGCTGATCAAACTCTGGGACTGAGGAACAACACACACACACACACACTGAGCTGCTCATGCGGGTGTTATCGGGCTGGTATCCAGTCCCTAAACACACACGCCACAGACTTTCAGCTCATGCTTTTTTTTTATGAATGAAACATGTTTTTGAAGATAATAAATGTCTCTCGTTTATTTTCTGCTGTGTGTGTTTTGGTTTCTGGAAGTATTTTTCCATTTGGGGTGTATCGTCTACTATAATATCGCAATTGTTGTTTTAATGATCTATTAAAATGCATTTATAATGCCCTCAGTATTTTTTATATTTCTATCATTTAACATGACAAACCTCGTTTTCGCGTCCTCTCTCGGAGTCAAACGTCAAAATAGATTAGTGTTTTGATCATGTGTTTAATTAGCAAGGTTTAAAATGCATGCGTGTGTTAATTCCTATTGGATTAATTTAAGATGCATAGATGAAATAAACAGTGCTTTCCGGCACAGACGAAATAATCAAACGTAAATTAAATAAACATTATTTTAAAGCTACAAAATTATTAGTAGTGAACGATTTTTTTGTCTTTCGTTGTTCGATTAGCATCAGGATTATTAGGACGCTGTCACTTTAAGAGCGAACGCATTTTATTCTTCTCTTAAACTGTTAATGTTAAAACTGTTTACATTACATAACCGACTGTGTTTACATGGATACTTAATCAAATAGTTTTTTTTTTCCTGTAAATTGATTTTAAATTATTGATTTTCAATAAACAAGTAGTTAATATTAATTGACTTACATTTTAGAGATAATATTGCCTGTTTTTGCTCCATTTCACCAACGAAATAGCTGTTTGAAGACATTAGGGAGTGAACGAATCGATTGTCTTAATGAGTGAGTCATTGAATCATTCATTCGGTCAAATGCTTTGTTCATGAGTTCATGAGTGAATCGTTTGAATCTAAATGACTCGCTCATTACCGGTGACTCGCTGCCACCTACTGGCAGCTTTTATTATACATATAAAGTTTTTCATTTTTTAAATCACTTGAAAATATCAATATTTATTCATCATTCTCTTCGGCATTGTGGGTAATTTAGTCCTTCAATGATAATTTTGCTTTTTTATCAAAATTAAAAAATCTAAATTGCTTTTTTAAAAACATATCTTATTTTAAAGGGAAATCGCACATGGTGTCTCCACAGAAGCAAATATGACAAGTGCACAACCTCACAAAATATTCAAAATATGGAATTTGCTTTATGTATGTTTATACCATAACCTGATTACGCCAGCGTTATTGTTTCTAGAAATGCAGATTAAACGATCAATCAGAATCATCTCCAGTATAACAGATGACAAAAAGGTGTTTTTTAGTTTATTCAGACCTTTTCCAGTATAAACTCTTGAATCAAAATGATGCAAATAAGGCAATCCCAGAATGCACTGCCTGAAATTTACTCCTCCAACTCTCAAGGAATGTGACATTTATAAATCTATTCATACGCCTGCTATTTATACACAATGTTGAGTGTATTCAGCTGAAGTCAGCCACTTTCTCACATTGAAATGACTGGAAAAAGTGTCCCGACATTCATAAATTCATGTTTATATCATGCTAACAAAATATAGCAATTATATTCTTTCATATTGAAAACAATTGATGCTATTAACGATTTCTGTGCTGCATTTATCTGAAATAGAAAGCTTGTAACATTATTACATAATTTGCTACATTACCCTTTACTAATCATCACTGTACCGTAGTAACAGCATAATACATAATATGTTCGATAACATGTTCATATACTGCCATATTACATGTTTAACACTTTTTTTATCTCTATTGTTATGATTATTTCTTGTCAGAAGAGTAAAATTGAAAGCAAACAATGAGTTTACTGGGAGTTTTACATCTTTAATTGTGTCTGGTATTCACATCCTCATTGACTTAATCCATAGACTGTAAATAAATATGTGTGTAGTGTGTGTGACGTCACCCGTAGTGTTTCTGAAGAGCGTTTTGGGGGCGGAGCCGCGGATAAACGAACATGTGCAGCGAGGCGGATCAGCTGAGGTGACGTGACGCTAACACAACGTTAGCAGTGACATCAGCGGCAATCCACCTGTCACTCAAGTGGCCACGCCCTTAATTATGCACAACTTTAAGGCTTAATATAATTTAAACGGATGAGTTATAAAAATATTCACCCCCTCACAGTCGTCATGAAGGGCAACATTAGCGATATAGACCAAAAACACTTTTAGCACCAGACTGTGAACATGTTTTATTCTGCGGTAAAGTTGGCCGTTTTAACATGCGTGTCTATGGGAGTGAGTCTCTCCTGCAGCGCCTCTAGTGGCCAGTGGAGGAACTGCAGGATAATCACTCAGTGTCGGATCTAAGTGAGAGACTGGGAAGGTTCTGCTTGATTTAATCGGCCACTGAGTTTTGCATTCTGAATAGTCGTCGCTCATCCCTGCGGGACGAAGCGAGTGTTGACCCATCCCAGGACGAAGGAGCTGCTGGCGTTCTGGATGTTTCTGTGCAGGATCAGACGAGGTTTGTTCGGGTCGCTGTAACTGTGATAGAGCCGGTAATGAGCGCGCTCCAGTTCCCTGAGGAGGCTGAACCAATAGCGGATCACCGAGGGCTCGTCTCCGCCCACCTCGAACCCGGGCCAGTGCAGGTGCAGCTCCAGCAGCAGCAGACCCAGCGAGTCCAGAACCCGCTCCAGAACCAGGTTCTCCAGGACCTTCCACTCCGCGCTTTCCAGGTCCAGCTTCAGGACATCCACCTGACGGCAGCACAGGTGACACATTATTCCCTTTTCACAAGATTTCTGCGCAATAACCTGTATTTAATATATCATGACGATCAGTATTTGCGCTAAATTTGCACAGATTTGGTTTAAACGCAGAATATCTGTACTTTTTTTTTTAGTCTGAGGTAAAATTGCATGCTGAATATCTCAGACTCTGGTTGGTTTAGAGGAAAGATGTGTTCACGACACGTAATGCTGTGTATTTCAATAACATATCATGTGGATCGTATGAAAACAATGACTTATTTCCTGCATTACTGGACTAAATGAGACATAATCTCAAGCGAAACTCGCATGAAAGTGAAAATGGACTCATTTTGTGAAAGTCTATATATTTTTGACTACTTTTAGCTCAAACATGCTGTAATCGGAGACGAAATGCAACCGTTTTCCTAGTTTGTTTACAAATATCAAAGATGTACTTCGCGATTAATTCTGCAATCAGTTGATCTGTTGAATGAAATAAACCATGTAGCAAAAATCCTCAGAAAGAAAGGTTTTGTTTGATATACGACTTGCCTTAGTTTGTCAAATTTGACCAATGCCATCAATATTCAAATTCATAAACGCGCTTACTTTTGATCGGTATTTCGGTTGCGGAAATAATTTAAACATTTAACAGGGTAAAAAATATCAAACGTAAGCTGGTCTGTCAGTGTGTTGTCAGTGTCCTCTGCTCGGCGATGTGTTTCACTGCGTGAGAACATGAGAGGGGCGTGGCTTGTCAGACATAGCAACAGTAAATAAAGGGGGCGGGGCTTTGCGAACGATTTGACCCACCGCAGTTGATTTTTACCCGCATTTGCCGCGTGTTAACTTCAAACCCCGGCTCTGTCTCTTTAAGCAGGACAGGAGAAGTAGGACACTTTATTGAGGACGGGCAGTGCGGAGACTGACCCGGATTACTGAACACACACACACACGAGAGATGAAACCAGCAGCCCGTCACACACTCGCTGTACAGCCTCTCCTCTGCGGTCTCAGAACGAGTCTCGTCTCTGTGTTAAACTACAGGACGTACGTTCAATTTTATTTAGATTAGATCAGATTAGAAATTAAATGTAATTAATATTATCGGTCTTTAAACTATGAAGACATTTAGTTTAAACTACAGCTGTCAAATCGATTAATCGCAATTAATTGCATCTAACACACAAGTTTGTAAATGTACAGTATATGAAGAGTTCAGATGCAAAAGCCTCTAAGTGCCATTTGAAATTTTCTTCTTTAATGATGATTTTTTATCAAACTTGTATATTTAAGTTCAGTGATTTCACTTAAATGGCAATGATAATTACCTATTAATTGTTATTTAAGTGAACTTACTGAACTTAAATATACAAGTTTGATAAAAATCATCATTAAAGAAGAAAATTTCAAATGGCATATAGAGGCTTTTGCATCTGAACTCTTCATATATATATATATATACAGTATATTTATATATATTAGGGCTGTGCAAAAATTAATTGCGATTAATCACATCAAAATAAAAGTCTGTGTTTACATAATATATTTGTGTGTTCTGTATATAATTATTTTGTATATATAAATATACACACACATGCATGCATGCATATATTTAAGAAAATGTGTTATTCATATATAAAATATTTATATTTATATAATATAGATTATATATTTATATATATATATACAGAATTTAAGCGCAAATAATTCTTAAATATATACATGCATGCATAGGTATTTATATATACAAAATAATTATATACAGCACACACAAATATATTATGTAAACAGACTTTTATTTTGAATGCGATTAATCGCAATTAATTTTTGCACAGCCCTAATATATATATAAATACATGCATGCATACACATATTTTCAAACTTCTTTTTTTATGTTTCACTGACAAATATGCATCACATTAAGTTTATTAGGTTTATGTTCCAGAAGGAAATTTTATATGCAAATCAAATGCATGAATGTTAAATGTGATGCATTTTATCCTTCATAAGCTAGAGAGAGAGAGAGAGAGAGTGGAGTGTGTGTGTGTGCAGATTCCCAAAACAACAGAGATTAAGTTATTATATTTTGATGACGACCGTTGTTTAATAACATGCACTGAATCAATCGTGTTAAGATCTCACTAGAGTCTGCAGCTGAAACGCTTCTTTGGCTCCTTCAGTACATCCATATGCAAGAGTCATAAATCTATCATATCCTCTGCCATAATTACAAGCACATATTTCATTCATTAGCTTCCTCCTGTATGCGTTCTCTCCGTCTATTTCTGTTTCTCAGGCAGATCGGCCACGTCACACACACTCGTGTCTCACACTGATTCTCACGGAAAGCAAACGTGAAGCTTTAGGTGTGTTTGTTGGAAATTGTGCGTCACACACACACAATCAATAACCTCTGAGTTCATGATAGTGTCTTTAGAGCTGTGATTAAAGGGAGAGAGAGAGTGTGTGTCATGGGTTGGGTTAGTGTGTGTGTCACCTGTCTATGGCCGAAGCTGTTGAGTATGTCCTTGATCTTCCTCCTGCTGTGTGTGTGTGTGTGTGTGTGTAGTCGGTCAGGGTTAGGGTCCCTCCAGTCGACGGAGAGCCGGTGGAGCCACATGTGTTCCTCCTGTAGATGAGCTGACCTGAGGCTCGGGTCGAAGCAGTGAACCTCACAGCCGGATCCGGCTAGCATCCGCTCCAGCCTGTCGTCATCCGCTGCCAGCCTACACACACACACACACACACATAATTAAAATAGCTCAACACAACAAACATTTCAAGTGGTTTCCCAAAATTAAACTAAAATTTGCTATTTTAAGACTTCTGCAGTTTCAAAAATATTCAACCCCCTGAACCGATTCCCTCGAGTCATCCTCTTTTATATTGCGCTTTTAACAATGTAGATCGTTTCAAAGCATCTTTACAGAGATAAACATGTAATTTAACCCTTGTGCTGCATTAGATTTTTAACACCGTTGAGTGCATTAAGGACCAAAAATGGCCACATATTAAACATTGCCTAAAATATTATATATTATTATTATTATTATTTTCCACTTTTACCAAGTTAAATCTTTTAACCAGCATCAGTCCTCATCATAACTACCAAAAATGTATTCAATTTCAGGATTTTAACCCTTTAATTACCAGTTTTGTTTGCGAAACCATCGATTTGTATAAGAGGGAAAAAACACAAAAATTCAATTATTTTCAATAAACTAAATGCAAAGAGAAAACTTTAGATTTGGATTATCACAGTCCCACTTTGCAAAAAATCCCACTTAGCGCGTTAGAGACCAAAAATGGCCACCTATTAAACATTGCCTATTGCCTAAAATAAGGTGCATTTCCACCCATAGGGAATAAATATGTAGTGACGTCATCACTATATAATGCAAATATAATGCTTTTGCTTCAAAATGAAAGGATGTTTGTGCAAAAATCATGTTTCATGTATTACTGACAGCCTCAGTTTTAATGGGTTTCAATGGGCCATTTTTGGTCTTTATGGTGCTGCGTGTTACTATTTGATCTACACAGTGTGTGTTATACATATTTTGCAAAATGGGTTCACATTTTTTACATGCATCCAAAAAGTCACAATTTTGCCAAATTTCATACCATTTGCATTAAAACAGCCAAAATGGTCAAAGAAATTAAACTGCAAAAGACCAAAAATGTCCCTAATGCAGCATAAGGGTTAACCTGTTAACTGTCACCCCCCCTTTTTTGAATAGACATGAAAATGCACATTTCGAACTTAAATGGTTGTAATTCAAGAATGCTTTGGAATATAGACATATGATTGGTCTTGTTTTAAAGAAGACATTTGGCAGATTTTTGTAGAAGTGAAATAAATTAAGAAAGTGAAACAAAAAAAAAGTTATAGAAGTTAGAGTTTATGGAAATGTACAATGTAAAAATATTAATTATTCATATTTTACATAAAATATATATTTTCAAAACCTGGGCTACTCTAAAATGGCAGAAAGATCAAAGCCAAAAATCTGAACAAGTTGTGTTTCAAATTTTAGGTTGATATCTCAAAAAATGAGCTTTCAGTAAGATTTTGTTTGAGCGCAGTACCAAACTTTTTCACTAGGGCACAACCAGACTCCATTACTGCCCATATAAGGGCGTCTGCATTTCCATTCGTGTTTTGAGTGATATGAACCATTATTTTCACAATTTTCACACAATTTCTGAAGTAGAGATCCTATTCAGGAGTAGCATGGGAAGTTTGGCAGATTTTGATATGAATTGAACCTCTAAGAAACACATACAAAGAACACGCATGTAAGTCATAGCTAGTTGCCACGTCACAAATGGTGAATTTATTGTTTTTTTCTTGATATTTTAAACTTTTCAGACCTTTTTTTTCCAAAATAATTGAATGGATTCTATCTTTTGAACTTTTGGCATGAAAACAAACTGAGGTATCTACCATTTTTTCATGATTTTTCATGTTTATTGCTATTTTAAAACAAAGGTCTGAACACCCCTTATGAGTATGAAAATATTATTGTTTTATATTGATAAATTATGGCTCCTCTGTAATATATTTTGAAAATCAGTCACCAAATATGGAAACTAGAGATTGTAAGCTTTCAAATGATATATAGTTTGTCAATATTATTTAAGGTATTTACTAAGATATTATTGTTTTAAAAATATAGTGGCAAACGTCCCACCTGTGGGACGGTGACAGTTAAGTGGTTAAGGTAACAGATTTGTTTGTTTGTTATTTTCGGTTCACAACAGATCAATCCGCAAGGGTTGTCTCACTAACCAAGGGCTTCATTAGTTGCACCAGGTGTGCTTGAGCTAGAACACATGAAACATCTGAACTGGCGAGGCGCGTTGAGGCTCACGTTTGAAAGAACGGTCCAAAAAGAGAAGATTTCATCGGCCTTCACAAACAAGGAACGGGATTTAAAACGATAGCCAAGGTACTTAATGTTCCTCGAGACACAGATAGTTTTGCGAGTTCAAAGTTAAAGGAACAGTGGTTACACAGCTGGACGGGACAGAAAAACCCTTGAGTGACCGCTAAAGACCTGCGGCGAGAGGTTTCAGTAAGGCTCTGTATAAACGACGTTTGCTAATGAAGTTTGACTGTATAATGAGGAGAAGCTGCAGGGCAGGAGTTTCACACGTGAATTATAATGCCAGCGTTTTAGTTTGTAGAGCATTACACACACACACACACACACACTACTCAGCAATACTGTCGACATGACTTTACACATGGTTTGCCTTAAAGCGTATTAAACACGCCACATAAACAGCAGAAACAGAAGCAGACTGACCTGAGAGAATAAACGCGGCAGTGTTTGGATGCGATTCGCTGGGCCAGACTGAACCTGTGGTCCAAACACAGAGCCCACGCCCCATGATCCTCTCTGTCGAACACGGGCGGCACGGACGCCGGTCTCTCGCAGGACACCTTCAAACACACCAGTCATCATAGTCGGTTATAATCGTCAGTAATTCAGTCTCACTTCCTGCTTAATCTGTAGCTAATTTACATAATGCCAGCCTCTGGTCTTGATTGGCTGAACAGCGTCTCAGCTCCGCCCTCAAACACTGTAGTGTGTCTGAGATGGAAGAGTTCGGTTCGTGTCGAGAAGACGCTGTTTTCTGCTAACGAAGCAAATCCACTTTGATGAGATTGATACGGCAAAACCATAGACTAAATAAATATGTGCGGAGTGTGTGTGACCAAAGTGGGCGGAGCCGTCCATCGCCATCTTGGCCGCGTCACTCCCGGATAAACGAACGTGCAGCGAGGCGGATTAGCTGGGGTGACGAGACGCTAGCAGACAAACGGCTAGCAGTGACATCAGCGGCAATCCACCTGTCACCCAAGTGGCCACGCCCTTAATTATACACAACTTTAAGGCTTAATATCATTTAAACGGATGAGTTATAAAAATATTCACACAGTCGTCATGAAGGACAACATTAGCGATATACAACAAAACTGCTATTTTTCACCATTTGGGGAAAACCCACACCATCGTTACTGTTCATATCACTGTGTGTCAAGAGCTGAGACTCAGATATGATGATGAGTGTTTGATTTCTGACCAATCACAGCAGAGAAGATCTCAAAGAGGCGGAGTTTGGAACAAATCGTTTCAGACACACGGATGCTGCAATGGATATGAGAAAACTAAAGTGTTTTTTGACCTTGGATGAATGTAAACATATTGTAGGAGTCTTTAAATTAGCATAATCCGGCACTTTAACTCCGGAACGAACGACAGCTTGAAGAGTAGGCTTGTACCAATTCATACGACCTCACTTGTACGAATTTGTATGATTTTTGCAAAATGGTACATATTTTACGAATTGCCATATTTTACGAATTCGTACGAGCGACCTACACCTGACCCCACCCCTACACGTCCCCATCGCGTGGGTGTAGACTGTAGACCAGCGGTGGAGGAAGTGCTGAATCTCAGTACTTAAATAAAAGTACAAATACCCAGATAAATACTTACTTTAGTAAAAGTAGAAGTAACACAATGAAAACCATACTTAAGTAAAAAAGTACTTTATTTTAAATGTACTTTAAGTATTAAAAGTAAAAGTACTTGCAAAACAATTTATTATCTTAATGTCTATTTTCTAATGATTAATAAAACATTTAATTCTAACTCATTCAAACTAATAGCCTACTCCTATAATGATGTTCAATAATGATGGAAAAAAAATGTCACCATTTCTGAAACAAGCTTGCAATTAGGCAATATAAACATCATGCTTATCCTTACTATATGTTAATAACTTTGGCAGTAAACGAGATTAATTTATGGTGTAATTCTGAACCTCTTGGCTTGCCATAATCCTAACCAAACCAAACATATATTACACACGGTGTGTTTCCTATGCACGTAAAAACAAATTTTCGCGTATGAGTTGCACGATAAACACACTGCGTGCGAGACGCATTTAGTTGATGTATCTATGGCAACCGTCACTGGTGAGACAAACGTGCAACGAATGGACGGTCGGATTACGTTTTGGCAGGGGAAAAACTGATCAGAAAATGTAACAGAAGTTGTAGAAATGTAGTGGAGTAGAAAGTAAAATTTCTGCAAAATGTAACGAAGTAAAGGTAAAAAGTAGGCACTATTTATTGTACTTAAGTAAAGTAAAGATACGTGAAAAATGTACTTAAGTAAAGTAACGAAGTAGTACTTCGTTAATTCCACCACTGGTTTAGACACATCGTACGAGTGAGGACGTAAATTAGCCACGTTTTATTGACTCGTCCGAATGGTCGTCTGATAGCGTGAGGCTGTACCTGTGGTGTGGAGATGTATCTGAGGAACCGACGGGCCTCCTCCGGAACACCGCGAGTCTCGGCGGCCCACGGCGCCAGGTCGATCTTCCATCGGGGAATCTGCACGCACACACACACACAGACCGAGTCGTTTTGGCGGGAAAACAGCGGCACAAACATCACCAGTAAGTGTATCTGTTATCGATATCGATATCATCGCAGATCTGTGACGTCTAATCCTCCCTCAAACTCTGTTAGAAATGCTCATGTTTTTCTACTCTATTTCTATTTTTAGAGTTGGACTCTCTGGCTCCAGCTGCATTCTTCCGTCCCTCTTACGAATGTCAAACAAACCCGAGGTCGGCATGAGTGCAACATCTGGGTTATTACAGTCACCTCTTCATCATCTTCATCATCCTCTCGGCTACTTCACAAACATTAGTAAATATTTTCTCTCGTTCTTCTCTGCGATCATATTTTGAATATTCTATAATATTCTATACTGTATATATTTGACTTTTAGTTCAAGTTTTTTAGTATTGTCATTTGTGTTAGTTGTGTTTGAAAATTTGTCTTTATAGTTTTTAATTATTATTTTAGTTTTTAGTTATCATAGAGTTAAGTTGAATGGAAACAAGAAATGTAGAATTTTATTTAAACTTCATTTCAAGCAGGGTTATTATAGTTTACTAAAAATGAAACTAAAGCCATTAAACATATCCGTTATTTAAAACAAAATAAACGTTCAGAGCAACACTCACGTTCAGTGCCAGAGCAACATTTCTCATTTTAATTTAGTTTCACTTTATGTACTAAAATGACCAAAACTGAAATAAAAATGATTGAAAAAACTATATAGACATATTTTTAAAAACTATTAAAAAGGACAAAAACATGCTAAATTAGTCGAAGTAAAATGAAAACAGAAAATATAAAAATAAAAACAGATTCAAAATACGTATAAAAAACTATAATAGTATCTCAATTATACTAAAGTAATGCTGATTATAAGTAGCGAAAAATCTATTTTATGGTTTTAGTTTGTTAACTATAATAGCCCTGTGAAAATAAATATCATAATTTTTATTTCACCCCTAATTTCTTATTTTAATTTAGTTTAACTTGATTTAAAAATTAAAACTAAAGTAAAAACTTAATACAAATGACAAAAACAACAAAATTGCAAAAACTATAATATATATATATATATATATATATATATATATATTACTTTTATTATATATACTGAATATATATATATATACATACAGGTGAACCTTGACACATTAGAATATCATGCAAAAGTTCATTTATTTCAGTAATTCAACTCAAAAGCTGAAACTAATATATTATACAGATTCATTACATGCAAAGTGAGATATTTCAAGACTTTATTTGTTATAATTATGATGATTATGGATTATAGCTATGAAAACCCAAATATTAAATAATGAAATAAATGAACTTTTGCATGATATTCAATTTTTTTGAGTTTCACCTCTAAGTGGGTATGTGTATATATATATATATATATAATATTTTTAAATTAAATTAGCATCACGGATTCCTACGGATAATAACCCCTACAGAAGCTCTTAAAGGAGATCATGTGATCCACGAACGCGCCTTTCTTGGCAGGTTCTGGATCAGCTCTGTTTGCACATCTGGATCCACTCAGTTCCTCGTGTTTGACACACTCTCGGTTGGGGAACACACACACACACACACACAGAGACACTGCTGCTTTACAGTACAATAAACAATAATATAGTATTGTACACTATATCTACAATGATTTACAATAAAGAGTTTGTTATGAGGGAATATCATTAACACTAATATTTTCATTCTGTTGCATGAGAAGTTCGTCCAGCTCTGTTTGGGCTCTTTGCATGAGCAAATTTGATCATAAATATACAGTAAAAAATGTGAAATATTATTTTTTACAATTAAATCAGCTGTATGTGAATATATAGTAAGTTTAATTTATTCCTGTGATCAAAGCTGAATTTATCATCATTACTCCAGTCTTCAGTGTCACATGATCCTTCACAAATCACTCTAATATGAGGATCTGATGATCAAGACACAGTTATGATTATTATCAGTGTTCATAATTTGTTGGAAACTGTGATACGTTTTATTTCTCAGGATTCTATAATGAATAAAAGTTCAAAAGAACAGCGTTTATTTGAAATAGAATCTTTTGTAACATTATAAATGTCTTTAATATCAGTTTAATGCGTTCTTGATCATTTATTCTATAGTCTGAGATTCTCTGAATCTGTTTCTAATACCAAAGACAGTTGTGAATATTTCCATTCTGTCTCAATAATGTTTTATGTGTACCACACCCTTCATACGGTCCCCATCCAGTCGATAAACCCTTCCTTAAGCTCTATTCTCTACTTCATTAATGTCAGATTAACGCGTTATCTTTTATAATGTCAGTCAACCGAGTAAATGTGGGCGGTCATATGTTAATAAGCTCACATTATAATCATGCATATTTATATACGAGTCAGTTTAGTGCACTGAAGGGGATCTGTGTGTGTGTGGTGTTAGACTCAGAGGGTCAGAGGTCAGGCCCTCTCTCTCTCTCTCTGCAGGAGAGCATGAATGTGCTTTTGTGTGCGAGTGTTTCTGACACACACAGGAACACTGAGAACAGAAGCGCGTTTCAGCGTCTGAATCTGAAGTTGCTTCATCTGAGAGTGTGACATCATCAGCACTTCTCACACAAGTGATCAATATCTTCATAAATATATTAATATTTTTTAGAGACCAGAGACTTCTAGACATGGAAAAAGTCATGGAAACCCATAAAATCTTAAAAAGCCAATGGAATTTTTATAAGAATTTTTTTTCATGTCATATAAAAAATTATTTTTAAATCTCTTTATTTTAAAAATTAATAAAGTTGCACAAATTTGTGAGTAATAAATTGTGCAAACCCTAAAAAACATTCAATTATTTTAGCATTAATGTATTAATATTTAATTATTCTAGTTAATGTAAATATAGAATATTGTTATTTTAATGAATTAATTTAATTACTTAAAATTCTTTGATTTAATAATTTTAATATAGTGCCACTCCTAGTTTATGCAAATACAAGTACATTTATTTTGATTCATTAATTTAATTACAATATTTTAATATAGTGCCACTCATAGTTTATGTAAATAAAAAGTAGCCTATTATTATTTTATTTGAATTAATTGAATTCTTTATCATTGTTTTAATCGTGACTAATATGCGTTCCCTCACCCGCCGGCGATGCGTCCGCGCGGTCGCAGCATCTGTTGCCACGGTAACGGCCGGTTCCCGGACTCGACCCGGCGGCGTCATACTCGAACCCCTGAGCTCCACGAGGACGCGAGCGCAGACACACAGCAGAGACAGCAGGAGACTCGCACGCAGCAACACACACCTGTTCATCCTCACGTCTCACTCGTCACACCTGCAGCCGGGTTCACACACACACACACACACACACACACGAGTCTGCGCTGGGTTACAGATTCCTGCAGCAGAACACACTGATCTGTAACAGATGACAGCAAGACCCTTATTCATCGTCTGGTGTCGTTTAAAGCCCTTTGAACAGTTTGCACTGACCTTGAACCGTTTGGTCCCCATTGAAGTCCATTATATGGAGAAAATCCTGGAAAGTTTTCATCAAAAACCTTAATTTCTTTTCGACGAAAAGAAGAAAGAAAGACATGGACATCTTGGATGACACGGGGGCGAGTAAATTATCAGCAAAAGCTTTTTAAAAGTGAAATACTCCTTTAATATGTGATAGCGACAAAGAACACGGAGTAGCCTAAACTCAAACATGTCAACATTTGGCATTAATTGTAAAGTGTGTTTATCAGAATCATGTTCTTAACCGTTGAAATATGAGTACATTTTTCATAATTTTAATTCTATTAGCCTATTACACAGATTCATTTATTTTGGAAGCTAAATGGAAAAACTAAGGTTTCATTAGTTAAAATCAGTTAAACATGAACGTAAACTAAAAGTGAACAATACTTCCAAAGTGTTTACTAATCTTAGTTACTATTGCATCAGTTGATATCAGAGTATTTCTGGAAGTATGATAAGATGAACTAACATCGCGCTCACCTCTGTCCTCCTCCTGATCTTCTGCTCTTCATGTCTGAGTGTTTGTTTCCTCGTTCAGAGTGTGTTCGTCTTCAGAGTCAGTGTCGGTGAACATCTTCTTCTGCAGCAAACAGTGTGTGTGTGTGTGTGTGTGTGTGTGTGTGTGTGTGTGTGTGTGTGTGAGAGAGAGAGAAAGAGCTGGAGAAACTGCAGTCGTCACTCGGCGGTTTGGAACTCCCCCTTTAGACCCGCCTCTCTTCATAAACACACACACACACACACACACACGTTTCCAGAGTCTCAATCCACCCACATGCCTCTGGAACTCTAAACAAAGAAACACACACACATGTTTTCAGAGTCTCTCTCCACTCACATGCCTCTGGAACCCTAGACAAAAACACACACACACACACACACACACACACACACACACACACACACACACACACACACACACACACACACACACATACACACACACACACACATACACACACACACCAGTATTGTAGTACTCGAGACTCGGACTCGGTCTCGAGACCATATTTTAATGGTCTTGGTCTTGTCATGGACTCGTGTCCATTTGGACTCGGAATTGACTCGTCTCGTACTCGAACATTTTTTTTTTAGGACTCGGACTTATTCCCGAGTCCACTCGAGTTCAATTCAAAATATTTTTCATGATTATTAATGTATGTTCATAAAATATTTCTTTAAATTGATTGACACGCCCAGTGATTGGTGATTTTCTAGTGCGCAACTGCGCATGACAAATTGTAATAAAATTACTTTTAACACCACCTACTATGTGGCCTTTTTACCCTAAACTGATCATATTTTTTAAACTCTAAGTAAATTCAGTAAAAAAAAAGGGGGGGATTTCTCTAAGTAAATAAAAGTAAATTAGGTAATCAACCCTCACTGGTCTCGGTCTCGACCGTCTCTGGTCTCGGTCTAGACGCGGACTCGAGTGAGGTGGTCTCGACTACAACACTGACACACACACAGGGATCTTCGAGATCAGTGAATCTCAACCTGCCACACAAGAGACTTTTACAAAACAATAATCAATATGTAATCTGACATCATAATTCTTCTTTTAATTTATTCCCTTAACGCCTTTTTTGTAGTTTTGCATCACTTTGTAGGCTACTTCATTTTCTGACAGTCATAATATACACCCTAATAATCAGTATTTCTTGTATGCAGTGCGTGTGTGTTGTCTGTATTTCTGCTCGAGACTGACACTTGCTGGTGGCTTTAGGAATTAGATTTCAGGTAAAGTGCATTTTTTCCAATTATATTTCGCCCAAAATTACAGTATTATTACATAATGTCATCTTTATTTCCTCCTCTAATTCCTTCACTGTGTAACGCGCTGCTTCAGGAAGAAGGAGATGGATAACTCACGACTGAAGATATTACGTGCGGAGGCCAGACAGATTTCACGGAGTCGATATGCATCTCAAAACTCGTGCTTTATTCCACATCGAACTCGTGCATATAACTATCTGTTGCACGTCCTCCCATCCACATCGTTACTTAACAAGCAAAGTAAAAGTAATATAAAAGTCGGCATCAAACAGAAATTACACACATGGGGGTGTTCGAGGCACACGGCATATATCACATAGAATACCAATAATGCCGACTCTCTAACAGGAGCGCGTAGCTCTTCAAGGGGCCACACCCTATTATCACCCGTCACAGATTCTTAAAGGGGTCACACCATATTTCTACTCGTTACAACTGGATGAATGAGCAGCACCGTAAAAAAAAATGACATAGTACTACAAGCCAGCGCAGCTACATAGCCTACAACATAGGACGCAATCAAGTTTACAAATAAGAGATTTACTTACAAGTCCATCCAGTGCTGCTTTTAAAGCTCGCTCTCTACAGCGTTTAATGTATATCAATGTAAAGGTATTTTCCACTTCTTTTTACTTCTAAGAACAAACATGTGTGAGTATATTGGGGTTTTGAGTGCCGAAGTGATGACGTCACTTTGTAGGACAACTCGGAAGCTAGCGGCGCATGGGTTCCCTCGGTCAAAAAGCAATGCATTTTCCCCATAGACTTTTGGAAAATCGCAAAAAATAAGACCTGTGTTTAACAAAGAGTTGTGACCCTTACACATTTTGTCTAGCAAGATAATCTTCGCAAGTTAATCCAAAATGTATACATTTTGAAGCCTATATAAAAATTTAAAAAAACACAATCAGACACAATAAAGTTTAAAAAACCACAAGCAGGTTATAACTGTGTGGTCATAGATCAAAACGTGAAAATATTTAGAGGCTTTGTTCACCACAGACCTTATTTCAGGCGATTTAGCAAAAACCCATTCAAAAATCCCATAGGCTTTAGAGCGAGGGAACCGTAGTGCTAAAATGCTAACTCACTTCCGCGTTTTGGCCTACAGAGTGACGTATGCACGAGCCTGCCGCTGCAGTTCACTTAACGGCCACCGGTGTCACTCATAACAAGGGTTTCGGAATTCTAAATAGACCCTTTATGTTTTCCTGCAGCAGAATTGTCCTAGCATTAGTTCAGATCAGTATATGCACATGAGGAGTTTCTGTTTGTCACAAAGTCCTTGTTTATTTAAAACTAATTGTGCTGATCTAAACATGAACATATATAGCTTAAGCAAGACTGAGATTCAAGTTTTGTTGTCCTCCGATTGTGTCAGTACACTTAAATCAATGATATATGCTGAAACAACAAACTGAGCAAATAAAAGGCCAGACAAATATTTATTAGAAAACTATGTTTGTTCTTGCTATCGGTCACTTTGCGAAATCAATCTCAAACTTGGCTCTGCTTTATTCTGCCACAGCGTATGGATGAACTTTGGAGTAAGGAGCAAGCACTCATTGCACACATGAGTTTGTTTTGCTATAAATGTCCTGAAAACTGAGGCTGTGAAACGAAGAAATGTTCTGAAGTCATCATGGGTGATGATAAGCTCCGTCTTCTGCTGCTTTTGACCGTCGCCATGTCCAGTAAGTGTCTCTACTGCCGCTCATTCTGAGGAGCACAAATCGACATTTTTACCCTCGAATATTCGCACTGCAAAAGTTTTCTTTCTCTGTATTTTTTCCAATACAAGTAATAATATACATTTTCTAAAAATGTTAAATGACATGTTTATTAAAATTGAGAAAAAGTGAGATTTGTCCTTGAAAACGCATGTAATATTCCGATACAAACATTTTTGATGAACTAAAATATCGGAAAATATTTTTTTTCCACTTTAATATGAGACGCATATAAAATCCACATGTAAGCTCATTTCTGCCACGTGATATAAAGAATCATGCTTTAGTAAATCTGAATTATGATGATGACATAAAAAGTCGAAATTGACATGCTAGGCCTAATAAAAATAATTATTATGATATAAAAGTAAAAATGCAAAGACTTGCAAGTCATAACTATGAGATACGAGTCACTTACATTAAAGTCATAATTCTGACATACTAATAATTGTGGCTTTTTATATCAGTTTTGACAAGCCGAAGTTAGCTATAATTATGAGATAAAAATGTGAAATTACGACATACTAAATCATAATTTTGAGATTGAAAAGTCAAAATCATGACATAAAAAGTAATAATTATAATCATAATAGTAATAATTATGCAACAAGAGAAAAGTAATTTTATCTCATATTTATGTCATTTATGATCCAAGTCGAAGTTAGGACATAATTATGAGATTGAAAATTCAAAATAATGACATAAAAAATCATTATTTAGAATTTTTTGTTCTATTATAAGTCATTGTTATGAGATAAACAAAAAATATGATGTGCTAAGCAGCACAATCAGAACGTTTGATTTCATTTGACTCTTTTAACTTCATTGGCAGGTATGTCTCGTTTCTGAATGCCATTGCAATAAAGAACTTTCCATTTAACATTAAAACCACCAGAGCAAGTTTATAGGGAGAGGAGTGACGATAAACAGTGTGAGAGGTTTGACAGATGCTGGAAGTAGACAGCATTACAATAGTCCAGTCTAGAGAGAACAAGAGCTTGGAAGAGGAGTTGTGTAGCTCTGATGGGAAGGGTCTGACCCTCCTAATGTTGTATAAGGCAAATGTGATCTGTGAAGTTCAAGGTTAAGATTAAGTTAAGGTTGATGAGCCAATGGCTGAATGGAGAAGCTGTGCTGAAGTGTTGGGTTAGCCGAGACCACGAGTAATTCTGGCTTCACGAGGTTGAGTTGAAGGTGGTGGTCCTTCATCCAGCAAGAAATGTCCGTCAGATATTGTGTGTCGTCAGCATAGCAGTGATGGGAAAAGCCATGTTTGTGAATGACAGATCCTAGTGATGATGTGTAGATGCAGAAGAGAAGCGGTCCCAGCACTGAGCCCTGAGGCACCTCACTCCTCCACGACACCCTGAAGGACTCTGGTCCGTGTACGTTGCGTTCATTCGTATTTCGATTTGAGAAAACAATGAGAAAACGGCTCATTTATTCTTTTTTCTTTTTTCCAAAAAATTAAAAAATGAGAATTCGGCTTGATTTTTATACTTGATATTTGGTTGACCAATCAGCTGAAAGGGGCGTTTCATGCGCGCCCACATGTCCCAGATAGCAAACTGACATTGAATCAACGTGGAAATATGACAGACATTGTTTTGCTCATCGAATTAACGTTGAACCAACGTCAGACGCGTCATTCTTTCAAAACTAACGGAAAATCAACTTGAAATCAACGCGTTGTTTCAACGTTATGAAAGCAAACCAATTTTCGATTTTCATTTAGCTTTGAAGAATGCCGCGTCTGACGTTGGTTCAACGTTAATTCGATGAGCAAAATCAACGTTGTTTCAATGTCATGAGAGACGTCGTTTCCACGTTGATTCAATGTCAGTTTGCTGTCTGGGGTAGAAATCGAATAATCAGGCCATTTTTCCATTTTCTATCCCTGAACATAAAAATATAAAAAATCAAGCCGGATTCTCATTTTTTAATTTTTTTAGAAAAAAGAAAAAAGAATAAATGAGCCGTTTTCTCATTTTTATACTTTCAATATCAAATCAAAAAACGAATGAACGCAACGTACTCGGACCTGGTCTGAGTTCTGCGGTTCCTGAGGATTGACCGGAGGATCTGGAGTGTCAAGATCCAGCAAGACGAGAACTGAGGGTTTGAAAGCTGCCAGTCTCAGAGCTTCAATAGCCGAGACTCAGTCGAGTGGCACTTTTGAAAGTCATCCAGCTCATTTAAATGAATATGAATGAATACTAGGATGTAGTTTTCTAAAAGTGCTAAAAGGATTAGTACATTCAAGTTGGCATTTTTGAACATTTTCATCCCTGACTATACTAGACTTTCAATTCACTCTAATAATGTGCGTTTGTTTTGTATTGCAGAAGCTCAGGACAAAGGAGCGCCATGCTTGAGTATGTCTCAATTATTCTGCAGAATCAACTGTACATGCAAAACCTACATTTGTAATGATCTAAATTCAATATTAAATGTCTTGCATGTCTTTCTGCAGTTGGATAATGTGTATTAAATGAGACGCTCTGCTTCTTCTAGTGTCCGGAAGATACAAGCCCTTCACCAAGTATGAGTACTTCTATGAGACAGAGTCGTTGAATGCTTTGAACGGGGCTGTTAACGGCCCCAAGGCCAGCTGTAAGGTACAGTACGAGTTCATGTCACCTCATCAAACACTAAAGATACTGTTTTTTTCAGCAACGCAGTGTGACTGTCGTATTAGGTTGAGATTGCGGCTCCTGGTACGTGCAGCTACATTGTGCGCACCACCGACTGCACACTGAGTGAAGTGATGGACGTGGATGCGGATGGAAAGCCTGTGTTTGGAGCAGCGGCCAGTGCGGAGGACTTCAAAACCGCCATGGAGAGGTAAAGGCCTGTTCACTGGTTAGGTTCATCAGCTAGTTTTAGCAACTATCCACAAGTTTCCGAGGGGCGCTCCTGTAAAAAATAAAGTGGGTGAAACTTCCGGTGATGCGGCGGAAGTAGCATTCCAATGGTATTTTGTGTGTTAGTTAGCGAAGAGGCTAGCTGTTTTTCGGAGAATTATTTTACTATTTAAAGACGCAAATCTTTATGAGAGATGTCGTTACGGAGCTCAGGGACAACATGTGCTGTTCGCGGTTGTATGTATAACCGGACTAAACTAATTTAGTGGCTTAAACGGGATTGTTTTGAACATAAGCTGAAAACGAAATCAGAGTGATCCTGCCAACCACTGTAGTTTCCATCACCTCCAAAAAGACGACGAATCTTCCTGTGTACATTTGTTTAAATTCTTAATATTCTATAAACTCTATCAGCATGTGTTTGGCTGTTCGCTAATGATGTTACAGCTAAACTCAGGATCAAAGCCTGTGTTGACAGAATACCAAATGTCCCGTTAATGTATTCAAGCAGCACATTCATTTATAATTTTGAATAAACTCCAAAGCACAATGACTAAGTGTGTATTTTTTATTTTAATTGTTTGTCAGCTCGCACAACTGTCTGTCACCATGCCTTGATGAGTATTGATTATTAATAATGTTATTATAAGACTCCCAATCAACTACTGCGGAGGGTAAAGGTACTGTTATTTCACCCTTTTTAATTTCGTTGAGGTTGTGTTCCCACATCGTTAGCTAGTTTGGATCGCTATAACTTGAATGACTGTCAACTGTTGAATGAACGAGTGTCAAGCATGTCAAATCGTGCTTTGTTTACTTCTAACCGGAAGTCGCGCCCACTTTTGACGCAAGGCCTCATGGGGCGTAGGAAACTTGTGGATAGGCCCTCATTGTGCTTCATTTGATCATGTGTTATCGGTCTCACCTGTGCCTGTGTATTTAAAGGGATAGGATTCATTTTTGATATGTTTTATCTTACCTCAAGGGCATCCAAGATGTAGGTGTCTTTGTTTCCACAGTATTTTCAATTTTGACATTTTTCAGTCAAACCGTTGTTGTCTATCAGTCATACACTGGAGGCTAAGGGGGTCCACCAAAGAGCAGCACAGAGAAGTCCAAATTAAACATGATTTAATGACTCGTAAATGTAAGTACACATTGATGGCCTAAGACACGAAACGAGCGGTTTGTGTGAGAAAACCAACAGTATTTATATCGTTTTTACCTCGTGTAATCACAGTGATCTGAATCAGTTGTTCCGAACTGAATCAGTTCAATGTTACGCCGGAAGTGATCGCTTACGTGTGACGTCACTCAATACAGTGGTGTGAATAAGTTTTGACCCCCATGCTAAAGTTGCCTAAAAAGAGGAATAAAAAATCATCTTTTGGATGTTGATCTTAATGCCTTAATTAGAAAAATGAGGAAAACTCCAACCTTTAAGGACACCAATTTTCTTTGTGAATGAATAATGTATCATAAATAAATAAATGTTTTTCCTTAAAATACAGGGTACATAAGTCAGGACACCCCTATGTTAAATTCCCATAGAGTCAGGCAGATTTTTATTTTTAAAAGCCAGTTATTTCATGGATCCAGGATAATATGCATCCTGATAAAGTTCCCTTGGCCGTTGGGATTAAAATATCCCCACATCATCATCACACACCATTCACCACACCTAGAGATCGGCATGGTTTTACTTCAGTTAGCCTAATAGCTGGTTTGATTTGCATTGAAAGATGATCTTATGGAAAGTACCCCATGCCAATCTCCAGTTTGACTGAAAAATGTCAAAATTGAAAATACTGTGGAAACAAAGACACCTACATCTTGGATGCCCTTGAGGTAAGATAAAACATATCAAAAATTAATTTCAAAGTGAACTATCCCTTTAAGTTGCTCTGTTTTTTGCTCAGTGTTTGTTATGTTGAGACCAACCTCTCCAGTCTTTTGGCAAATTCCTCTTGTGATTTATTTGCTATTTCATTTTGTTGTCCTTAAGTTTTTGGGAAACATAATTTACCCTTTGATGTTTCTAGAGTCTCTTTTGGAATTTTGGAGATTCTGTTTTGGAATTTCTTAATCATGTTTTGCATTGAGTTTTTGGAACTGGATCTTTTGTTTTGGAATCAGTGTACACCCTGACTGAGCTCTCGTTCATTCGGTCACTAACAATATAACACTAACAATAACTAGGGTGCATCTCCATCAGCTCCCTATAATCCGGGCACTAGATGGTCATATTCAGCAGACTCGTCTCTCTTTGTTCAGACGGCCTCTGAAGTTCACCGTTGAGGGAGACGATGACGTCAAGCTTTTCCCTGAGGAAGATGAGCTGATAAACATCCTCAACATCAAGAGGGGAATCATCTCTGCTCTTGCCGTCCCAGTGCTTGAAGAGGACAGGAACGAAGACATGGTCCGTTGCATGATTTATCAAAATGAAATTGGTATCGTGATATGACCAAACCACACAGGCTGCAATTTAATTACGATATACACTACCGGTCAAAAGTTTTAGATCGGTACGATTTTTTATGTTTTTAAAAGAAGTCTCTTCTGCTCACCAAGGCTGCTTTATTTGATAAAAAATACAAAAAAACACTAATATATTATTACAATTTAAAACAGCGGTTTTCTATGTGAATATATTAGTGAAGTGTAATTTATTCCTGTGATCAAAGCTGAATTTATCATCATTACTCCAGTCTTCAGTGTCACATGATCCTATGATGCTCAAGAAACATTTATGATTATTATCCATGTTGAAAACAGTTTTTTACATTTTTATTTCAGGATTCTTTGATGAATAGAAAGTTCAAAAGAACAGAATTGATCTGAAATGGAAAGCTTTTGTAACATTAATCTCTACCATTCAAAAGTTTGGGGTTAATAAGAATTCATTTTTTATTTTTGGGGGAAAATACTTTTATTCATCAAGGATGAGTTAAATTGATCAAAAGTTACAGTAAAGACATTTATAATGTTAGAAAAGATTATCTTTTGAACTTTCTTTCATCATAGAATTTTGGGGGGAAAAATGGCACACGACTGTTTTCAACATTGAAAATAATAATTTATGTTTTTTGAGCATAAAATCATCTTATTAGAATGATTTCTGAAGGATCATGTGACACTGAAAACTGATCTGTGTAATCAGCAACATAATGATGTTGAAAATTCAAATTAAAAATTAATATATATTAAAATAGAAAACAGTGTTAATATATTTAACAATATTACTGTTTTTTTTTCATAAAATAAAGCAGCCTTGGTGAGCAGAAGAGACTTAATTTAAAAACATAAAAAATCTTACTGATCTAAAACTTTTGACCGGTGGTGTATATGTTACTGGTTTCAGAGTGAAGCACGTCATCTACACCTGATATCATGGGTTACAAGCATGTGAATGAACCAAATGCTGAGCTTCAATCTGAAACCAGCTGCGCATATTTTTATTTGCCTATTTTTTTACATTTTTAAAAGCTTGGTGGGTTACTGTTTAAAAAACATTAAGAAATTAAGATTTAAGATATTTGTCCGAATCCACTTCTAACATTCAGACCGTTTCTATTCCAGCCCACCATCTACGGCCTGTGTAAGACTGACCATGTTGTGAACACCAGAGAGGACGTCGCCACCGAAGTCACCCTTAGAAGAGACTTGTCCGATTGTGACAAGTTCAGGCCGGTCGAAGACCACACCAGTCCCCTCGCCCTCATCTGCGGCATGGTGAGTTCAGAGACAAGTCCTCCAATCATGCTATTTTATAGGTTGCTAATTTTGTTTTTGAGTTTTACATTTATCCAATAGAGAGCCTAAGTCCCGCCCCTCCGCTTCCGGCTCATTTCGGAAAAAATATGAATGGTAGTCAATGGCGAGAGACAACTTATCTTTTTATTCCGTCTGAACTGTGCCCTCAATTACACATATGATGTTTGTCAATTTAAAAGATAATTCTGAAAGTCAAAAACGTCGCAGTTTGTCATAAAACAGAAGAGTAACATTTAGTTTTATGTGAAAATCGCTCTGTGAACTACATCTCCCAGAAGCGAAACAACGAGTGAGATCGGCTGCTCGTGTGTGTGCAGTCTGGTACAAAACACTCGTAACGTTACGATTATAACGTAAGACTGTAGAAACAATGACAGACATTAGCCTCAGTAAAGTTAGCTTCATTCATTGAGAGAAAATGTGCGCCTTTGGGGTTTGTAGTCTTTGTAATCACGTATTTTCACAGTCTTATACCTCAATGGTTTTACATCAAACTGCGACTTTCTTTACTTTCAAATGTATCTTTTAAATTGACAAACATCATATGTGTAATTCAGGGCACAATTCAAACCACATCAAAATATTTGTTGTCTCTCGCCATTGACTACCATTCAATATTTTTCCGAAATAAGGTCCCATGGTGGTCGATCGGAAGGGGAGGGACTTAGGCTCTCTATGCTCTGATTGGTCAGACCCAATCTGTTGTGATTGGTCTGAAACCAAACGCTCATTACCATATCAGCTCTTTCTTAGAACTTGATACATAGTAATACAAACAGTAACGATGCCGTCGGTTTTGCCGTATAAATCTCATCACCAGCAGAAAACAGCGGCTTTCTCGACATGAACGACACAAACCAAACTCGGCCAATCAAGACCAGAGACCAGAGAGTCAATTATGCAAATTAGTTACAAACACAGATTCAGCAGAAAGTGAGACTCAATTTCAGGCAGTTCACAATCGATACTTTCTTTTAGGAGACAATGGGCCAGATTTACTAAACAGGACACATTATTATATAATTTAACATTTAATTTGGCAAGGCTTAAACTTTCGTGAGAATTAATTATAGAGGGAAACTCAAGGAACATACAGTATTAAAATAATAAACATAAAAAAAATCAATCAATCAATGTCATGACCCCTTTTATACCGAGTGGAGATGAGTAGGTTGAGATGTCCAATGTTTGTCCTTCTCTCTTATTCCCAAGAATTATCCTCTTGCTCAGCTGATCAGAAGCAAACAGACATGCAAATACAAGTTTAATAACGAGCAGCACCACATGACCTCTGGAACTTGCACCGAAAAACACGTGCTTGCGCTCTTTTCACATAAGTAAGTGAAATAATACATTCCTGTAACTGTAGAAATGCCAATGTCATAAGCATTCATAATAAGCATATGAATATGAGCGATTGTGTGCATATTCTAAAATAAAACCATTATTAGGAAGTTTTCATTTAAGATCACGAGGAACATGAATTTAACAAAATAATGTTGTGCACAGATGTGTGACATTCCATAAAAAATTAGAATTGTCGATTTTAACTTTCATGGTGACTTTAAGTGCTTTGGAAAAAACATCTGCTAAATGCATGTACATTAAAGGGATACTCTACTTTTTTTTGGAAATAGGCTCATTTTACAACTCCCCCAGAGTTAAACAGTTGGGTTTTACCGTTTTCGAATCCAATCAGTCGATTTTCTGATATTTAGAAGAATATCAGTGGGCAGACAGTTTCTGGTCCCATTTTTTCCTACTGTGGAAGTCAATGAGACCAGCAATGAGACCAGAAAATTGACTGAATGGATTCGAAAACGGTGAAACCCAACTGTTTGGAGTTGTAAAATGAGCCTATTTCCAAAAAAAGTGGAGTATCCCTTTAAGTATTTTGGATGCTCATGCACTGATGTTTGACTCAACCAGGGGAGAATATGGAGTGGTCAATACTGGCAAACAGACCTTGACCCTTCTTGGAGTCGCTAAGTACAGTGACACAGTCTTTGACCACAGTAAGAGAACATCTCTTTGGTATGAATGTTCATCATTTGCATGCATGTCAAACTAACGCAAAATGCACTGTTATTCCCCCAGATATGGCCATTGCCAATATGAAACCCCTCCATCAAGACAGCAGTGTGGACATGAGCCCCATCCAGGATAAAGAAGCCGCTCTTGTTGTTCTGAGGGAAATTGCTGGACTTTCCAAAACCAACGATGGACGCAAGCGAGCCCACTTGGCCCACAAGCTCGTAGCCGTGATCCGCAAGATGGAAGCTGAAACTTTGGCGGCCGTTGTTCCCGAGGCATTGGAAATCTCTCAGTCTGTCACGTACCAGGCTTTGCTGCAGTGCGGTACCCCAGAATGCTGCAGTGCTGTCATGCAGATATTCAGGACCTTTGACAAGGTCTCGGGTGAGATTGACGCTGCTGTGTATGCCATGGGAATGATACCCCGGTCCTCCCGCGTCCTTGTCAAGGAAATGTTGGCGATGGCAAAGTTCAAGCCAAGCAAACCCATCTACTACGCTCTCAGCAATGCTGTGAGAAGGTGAGGGACAGCTGTAGAAATGTATTCCTAGGTGAAAGTAAAGCGTCAACTAACATATGAGATGAATTTTACAAATTTCTGTAGTTCAAACAGTTAAGGATTGGCCAAGATCTTGGGTTCGCTTCCAAGGGAATGCATGCACAATGTTATTATTCTAAAGTTTTGAGTGGTAATGTTTACCTTGATCAGAGCCGGACAGTATTGGAGTACATTTACTTACTTGAGTACAGTACTTTAAGTACAATTTTGAGGGATCTGTAATTTACTCGAGTATCATTTTTGGGGAGTACTCATGACTTTACTCAAGTACATTCGAGAGGGAAATAGTGTACTCTTTACTCCAATACATTTCTATCCATAAGCGTGAGTAAAAAGTAAGTTCTTCTAAAAAAAACGTAAAAAAAATGGCAATTAGAAAAATCTCGGAAACCCTCAAATTGTTCCCTCTCAAACGTGATTGGATTGTGCAGGTGCCACTGATTGGGACAGCCTATCAGCAATCACCTTCAGCTTTCCACCAAAGTCAACTCCAAGGTCAGATTTACGTAGATAAGAGACCAAACCATGGACGAAACCATGGATAAAGATCCATCCCAGGAATGTGCCAGCGCGTGGCCCCACCTCGCCAGACTATTCAATTTTCTGAATTTTCTGAAATTATATTAAATGATAAACAAACCCAGATAGCAAACTGACATTGAATCAACATGGAAACGACGTCTCTCATGACATCGAAACAACGTTGATTTTGCTCATCGAATTAACGTTGAACCAACGTCAGACGCGGCATTCTTCAAAGCTAAATGAAAATCGAAAATTGGTTTGCTTTCATAACGTTGAAACAACGCGTTGATTTCAAGTTGATTTTCCGTTAGTTTTGAAAGAATGACGCGTCTGACGTTGGTTCAACGTTAATTCGATGAGCAAAACAATGTCAGATCAACGTTGTTTCGATGTCATATTTCCACGTTGATTCAATGTCAGTTTGCTATCTGGGAAGCAACATGGTAAAAAGATGAATATGACTTGATTTTACTTTCAATTCCTTTTAAATTCTCCAAGGTATTAACTTTAACATTTTTCATAACTCCAAGGATGTTTCTGTGCATAAATGTAAACGGTGTGTCAGTAGTAATGCAATATTTAGAAAATGTACTCTTACTCTTGATACTCAAGTACTTTTAAAAACAAGTGCTTCAGTACTTTTACTCAAGTAGACATCTGACTGAAGTACTTTTACTTATACTTGATTAAAATTTAGCAAGGGGTATCTGTACTTTTACTCAAGTAATAAGGTTGTGTACTCTGTCCGCCTCTGACCTTGATTATAGTGTCTGACCAAAGCAAACATGTGAAAAGACAAATCACTTTTCATCAAATCAATTTTCTCACTGACTGTCGTCCATCTTTCTTCTTTGTGTGACCCAAGGCTGTTTGAGACGGATGGGGTCACCAGTGAGATCCAGGCAGTGGCTGATTACGCCCTTGAACAGATCGGTGATTGCACAGGGGACCAGGAACACGTCTTTCTTTCTTTGAAGGTACGTTCACACAAATTCCTACATGCTAATAAATTCAACTTCAGACTCTACAACTAAAGCCCTATTCGGATGGTAATTGCTTCTCAAGGGGACGTAAGGTATTTTCAATATACTGTGATTTTATTGCCGTCTGATTCCAGAATGTCTGTATTTTTCTCGCACTATCTGCATAATGCTGCGTTCACGTACTATGGAAAGTAGGATATTTTCCACTTGTGAACTGGTATTTACCAGTGTGTTGCGTTCAAGTGCTTTTGTTGTCGTAATGTGGTAAAAAGATGGAGATCCAGACCTGTTATTTAGCTAAAACTATTTTAGATTGCTTAAGTGATCTGCAACAGCAAGAAAATGATTTATCAAAACTCAAAAGGTAAATAATATGCTATATATTTCTTTCTAGATCATGAATAATATGTATTTTTACCATTCACGACTCTTGCGGTGCTCTCCGCCATTTTGAAAAGTTCAAAGGTTATCTCATCCCATCAAAATATTCTACGAGTTGCCCAGTGGAAAATACCACATGAGGGGGTGTTCATGTGCATTTTCCACGTCGGCTTTTGGTATTTACCATAATTACCATAGCACATGAACGCAGCATAAAAATTCACGTCTGTTTTTTGCTAGTCTGTTAATTGCCATCAAATCCATAAGAAGGGATCAATCAAAAAGTAATTTTCTTTACCACTGCCAAGCAATGTATGGTAACTAGTTTGCTTCACAGTAATGTGCACACATTTTAAGTAAAAAGTTTGTAAATGATACTTGTTTGACCAATTCTTACTCATACCGTACAATGAATTTGACACGCCAAAATGGATTATGGGCTCCAACTCTTGCATGCCTCAGCAAATTGGGACGAAAATTGGTGCATGTCATCATAATCATGACTCGATGGTATTTGCAAATTTGTGGCACTGCACCACCTAGTGTTCAAGAGAAAGGGAGATTTGCGTTTTTGCTTATAACGGCTGGATGGTCTGGCCAAACATCATTTGGTCTCGTTAGATTACCCTAAAAGTCTTATTACAGGTGATTGGCAACATGGCGGCTGCATTGGGAGCTGCGCGTCCTGCTTTGCAGTCTTCTGTTATTCAATGCATCAAGCAGCCGGCTGCCTCCGCCGCAGTCCAACAGGCCGCGGTCCAGGTCTACAGACAGACTCCTGTACCTGAAGAGGTGAGCTGTTTAATAAATCCACAACTCTTGGTGAGATTGAAGTCCGTATACAATAGGGCCACACAATATTGGAAAATACTGACATTGATATATATATATATATATATTGGTCCTCTGGTTAGTCCAGTTATCCAGTCACATCCTCATAGATGGGTAGAAATAGCTAATGAGACTCTGTATCATGTAATAAACGTGTGTATATGAAAAAACTTCACTCTGAAACCGGTTGTCAATCACAGCATGTGCTTTATCTATTCTTTTGTGATATCACAGCCCTAGTCTAATAGTCATTTCATGGCTTTTACAGGGCCGAGAGGTGCTCATGCGTGCTGTTCTGGACAGAGCCGCGTCCGTACAGAAGCGTGTAGCTGCGTATCTCATCTTGATGAAGAACCCCACGCCTGCTGAACTCGCTCAACTGGCAGCGGCTCTCCTTGTTGAGGAAAATCCTCAGGTCAAGAGCTTCATCATCTCTCATATCAGCAACATCTTGAGCTCTACAGCACCAGAGACCCTGGAGTAAGTTAAGAAGAAGAAGAAGAAGAACCTAATCTGTTTTTCAGAAGAAAAGGTAATGTTGTTTTGTTTACTCCCTAGCTCGAGACAGAAGGTTCGAGAGGCCTTTCAAGGCAATGAAATTGAAATGCTTATGGAACCAAATGAACTCTCTCGGTACTACAGACTTGGGTCTTTAGAGGGAAACATGATCTTTGAATCTTCTAATGAACTTCCAAGGGAGGTCATGTTGGAGATGACCTTGAAAGCTTTTGGATTTGATATGGACTTGATTGAGGTACAGAGTTCAATACAAGTCCAACATTTAATTGTTTATGGCCCTATGAAATCTGTTTGATATTAAGTAATCAAGAAGCTCTAATGTCTTTGATTCTTGCTTTCAGATTGGCATGGAGGGAAAGGGCTTTGACCCCATTGTGGAGGCTCTCTTCGGTGACGATGGATTCTTCCCAGATACTATCATGAAGACCACCTTATATGCCACCGACAAAATGCCCAACGAACTCAATGAGGTCTTGGACAACATGCTGCCGTTCATGGGAAACGATAGGAAGAAGAGACAGGTATTAAATCTACTGAAAGTTGCAAATGGATGTATTTCTTCACAGCTGGATCCCAATCTCAATCTCTTCTGTGTGTGGTAGGCTTCTCAAAACATAGTCAATGAAATCAGTCATAACGTCAACAAGCTTATCGAGGACCTAAAGGCCCAAGATGCTCCTGAAGCAATGGTGTACCTCAAGCTTCTGGGTGCTGAACTTGGGTATCTTGACACAAAAGATGGCAAGATGGTTCACAATCTCCTTAAGATGATCCCCACTGACGTGAGTACAGTTTTACCAACCACCTCTGTCAGTAATTAGTAATTAGTAATGCAAACAAGACAGTTGACATGTCAACTTTTTATATAGTTCCTCAAAAGACTGCTCTCAAGTGTCGACAATGAGCTTTTCCTTCACTACATGTTCATGGATAATGAGTTTTTTCTGCCCACCGGAGCTGGTTTTCCACTGAGAGTGGCTCTGTCTGGGACCTTTACTCCTGGAGTCATAGGAGGATTGAGCTTTACTCCAGGCAGGGTGAGTCCAACACACTTCAGTCGTGCACGTGTTATTGACAGATTATCTTGCGTTTCTACTATTATGCTCTAAGATGTGTTCATGTTTTTGAAAACTGCATTTATTTGATCAAAAATATAGGAAAAATTGTGAAATATTATTTCAATTTATAAAAAAGATGTTGTCTATGTAAATATATTGTGCAATGTAATTTATTCCAGTGATTGAAGCTGAATTTTTTGCATCATTACTCAGAAATCACTCTAATATGAGGATCTGATGATCAAGACACATTTCTGATTTCATCAATGTTGAAAGCAGTCATTTTTTTGTGAAAAATATGAATGAACAGTGATGATAATCAGAAATATTACTTGAGCAACATATTAGAATGATTTCTGAAGGATTGTGTGACACTAAGGACATACCCTTGATGAATTTTGTGAAGATGTCAAATTGTTTAAAAGATATTGCAATTTATGTAAAAATTCAAATGGTGGATACATGGCTTATCCAATCTTGTCATGACATAAGGAATCCATAGACACCAAAGATTATGATTTTCTGACAAACTGTTTAAAAGTTTTGAGAACATTTTTCAGATCTCATGACCTGTAGATGGCGCTTGTCTCAAATTTGCAATGGACCCAATTAAGAGTACCATTTTTCGTTACGATTTATCAAAGTTTAGCCAAGATAAAGCCTCAGAACCAATTTTGGGTCGACCTCGTTAAGTTTCATCATAACTTTGAACAAAGATTAATTTAAAAACAGATCTGTTCAGTCATTTATGTGCGGCTCAGTCCCAAGATCATCTGAACCAATTTTTGTAAGAATTGAGCAAAATTTAAAGGAGTAGTGAGAAAAAAAAAAGGAATATTGTACTTTTCAAAATGGGCAGTCTTAATGTAAGATATTGAATGTGATCTGGATAATGAGAGAAATCAGGTGGACCAAGTCTTTTTTTTCTAGAACAAAAGGTTCAAAAGTTATAACCATTTCAAAATTACATTTTTGAACTGGTGGTGGCACTATAGAGTTGATCCTACAGACTCCAAAATATGTCCAATTACTATTCTTTACCATCCCTACAAGTGTGCCAAATCTGGCTCCCATACGGAAGGAATAAGAAAATAGAAATTACAATGAGGGCTTGACACCTAATTAGTTATTATATATTCAGATAGAAAACAGCTGTTTTACATTGTAATGTTTTACTGTTTTTTTTTTAATCAAATAAATGCTAAAACAATCTTAATCCAAACTTTTGACTGGTAATAACATGAATTAATGACTACACCACAGAGGGAATTTGCTTTGACCCTGTCTGCTGGCATTGAGTTTGTGACTGAGATTGGGACTCACTTTCCTGACTATGTTCATTGTGGTCTGGAGATGCACACGAACATCTATCACGAGAGCGGCGTAACAGCGAGGCCCTCTATGACTGACAGCCAGCTCAAGCTGTCCATTCCGGCTCCTCATGGACCAACGGCACTCATTAGCATCACGTAAGTAAACTAGATTATCAATGCATAAAGGATTTAAAAGCCCTTCACAGAAGAGGGAGATGCAAGAATCAGCGATTGCAAGCAACTGGCAATTGCAAGAAAAGAATTGTGAAATAGTCACAATTATACCCATATACACATTTTGTTCCTAGGCAGAATTAAATGGTTGGCCAAAAAAAAAAAAAAGATATACATAAGCTCAGGTCAATGATTGGAGCTCGAGTAGTTAAGTAAAATGGCTTGGCAGATACTTGGCTCGTTTCATTCAAATTAAGCAGCCCAGTTTAGAATGAACCATGCTAAAGGAAAATTTTCAATTTTTGTAGTAGTGTGGCCCAATAAAACTGCAAAAAAAAAAAAAAAAAAAAAAGTCATGAAAGATCCAACTCAACTTGAAAATCAATACCAAAGAGACAATGTTGGGTTTCATGCAAGTTATTAAATCTAAATTGACATGACCAGGTTAACTTCTCCACTAGACACCACAGTTTGTTATTCCTTGGCAAAATAATCTGTGAGAAAGTCTGCACCCTGCTATATAAAATATTGAGCTTTACAGAAACATGGGAACCCAGGTTTGGCAAGTAGGTTAGTGAAATGGCTTGGGCAGAAGTTTGGCTGGTTTTGCTAAAATCAAGCACCAATCAGAATGAACCACCTTGCTAAAGCACAAGTGGAACTTCAGTAGTGTGGTCCAGTAAATAAAGCCAAGAACAGTCATGTAAGAGCCAATTCGTTGAAAATCAATACCAGTTTATTAGATTTAAAGTCACATGACCAGGTTAACTTCTCCACTAGACACCACAGTTTGCCCACTAGAGATAGTCTTGATGGGAGTGTCCCTTCCTGTAAGAGAAGTGGTAGAAGCATGAGGAGCATTTAAACACCAAATTCTCATGGTTCCCAAGCCGGTTTACAGCGAGCGCTCACTTTTCCTAGCGCAGCTTTGCTCACAGGAGCCAGAAGAGGGATGGCACACTGCTGTACTACAGTGGATGAAGATCTAACAGAGGGAAAAAGGTTTAGCCATAGAGTACACAATAAGAAGTACTAATATTAAGGGTTGAGGTAAGGCTGCGGAGCATACGGTTTCCTGCAGACGAGCCAGTGATGAGGGATCAACAAATGTGAACATCTTCACAATAAAGCGCTTGTAGTGGGTCGGGAACTGAAGACCAGACGATCCAGTCACTGGAACCAATGTGGTCAGGTAACGATCATCCTGGTAAGGGCATCTGAAAGGCAAAGAGGGAATCAGAAACTCCTTACAGCACACTAGATGGACAAAGACTGGCCTTACTCACCCATCAACCAGAAGATCCCATTGGGGTAGACTGAGTGGACTCGGGGTTGACGTCGCCCAGCAATGTCCCAGCATCAGGACAATGTTGGGGTCAGTCCTCTCCAAAACGTGAACCTCAACATACACAGGCTCCCGCAGGACTTTCGTAACAGGATAATCAGCGTCACTGTAGTAGGACGTGTACGCCTCGTCCCCTGAGGAAGAACTCAGTGTTTAACCAGAAACCACTACAACCTGGAGCTTCAGACACACACTTGGGTCAAATACTCACCTTCTGCACAGCCTTTGGTGACACACTGACCATTTGCGAGTCTAAGCTCCACCCTGAGGGGTCCAGGAGCAGCTACTGGTGGAGGTGGAGGAACAGTGTTGACCTCCACAACCAGAGCTTCCACAGAAGTACCAGAGTACCTACACTGGAAGAGAAGCCTGGAAAACAAACAGTGCACTTGTAGCATTTGCCAAGGATTAACAAACAAGCTGAAGCATACATCACCCACTCAAAATGGCTGTCCCTTGTGATGGAGCCAAGTGGTCCAACACCCACTTCATACGAGGAGGTCATTCTGTTCTCATACACCACATACCCACTGTCCTCCTGCAAATAGTAACACTGTTGGCATCCAATCCATTCGAAGCCATGCAGAACAAAACCACAAGCAGCTACTCACCATCACACTCGTGCCGCACGCTGTGACGGGGAACTGGTATATAGCAAAGAAAGGTGTGGATCCCACAGGACTGCAAGCTGGATCATTTCCACCCAGGAGACGGACTGAATCCAGGCTCAAACGAGGCAGAGTGACATCTCTAGCCACCACAACCACAAACTGACCATCTCTTATACACTGGACAGTCACTGGAACAAGGTACAAGAGCTGGTTATGGATGATCGGTTTAACAAGAAACACCTTTACATTGACTCGACACTCTTACCGGCCTTCCCATAGTAACACTGCTGTCCGTTAAAGCAGCAGTTAATAGCTGCACACTCAGCACCACTGATACCAGGCGGTCCACACTGGATCTGCTCATAATCAGCTACAGCACATTTGTCAACGGGCTCTGCCTTTGCCACTGGCTGAAACTGCTGAGGAAACTGTTGACTAACTTGAACTGACTGAGGAAACTGTTGACTAGCTTGTTGAACGGACTGAGGAAACTGTTGACTAGCTTGTTGAACGGACTGAGGAAACTGTTGACTAGCTTGCTGTTGAACTGGCTTAGGATACTGTTGATTACCTTGCCATTGAACGGACTGAGGAAACTGTTGACTAGCTTGTTGTTGAACTGACTGAGGAAACTGTTGACTGGCTTGAACTGACTGAGGAAACTGCTGACTGGCTTGAACGGACTGAGGAAACTGCTGACTGGCTTGAACGGACTGAGGAAACTGCTGACTAGCTTGCTGTTGAACCCGCTGGTCAGTTTGCTGGAACATCAGAGCTTGAGGACTTTGATTCAGATTACTCCACTTTGGAACAGCATGACAGAAAACACAGAACCAAACACAAAGTGCCAGAGACTGAACAACACACCAATGTCCTGCCATTGTCCAACAGCTAGTCACACTGCTGAGATGCTGCCCTTTGGTTTTTTGTACTCTAACAATTTTGGCTAATTAACGATAATCCCTCCCTTTTCATTAACAATCATGATTCTCCAGACTTGCATGAGTGTGGAGTTTATGCAATTCAATTGTCCTTGTTATTCCACCCTTTTTGAACATACAGGGCCAGTTGTTCAAAACATTTAATCTGAATCAAAATGATCCAGATTTGGAAATCCCATTTTTTCCTACCCTTCTTACTTTCATGCCGGTTGTTCAAAGCAACATTGGACTGGATCACCCTGATCCAGATATACAGTTTTCAAGATTACCAAATCCCGATTACCAGTGCTCTAAATGGGACAACATATCACAATGTGGGCTACTAGCTAAAGAACAGGTAGAAGAGCCAACTTGGGGTCACTGTAAGTGTTTCTTATTTTGAGACAAAACACAAATGGGGACACGATAATTTTTATTATATTTTTACTTTACTATACTGAATAGCTTAATTGTTAGCCTATGTCTACTTTATCACTGTTACAATGGTTACACAAGTCAAGTGCAAAATATAAATAAAAGAATGTACACTACTGTAAATGATACAAATGTATTATCTGACCAATTTTAAAGTTTTACTACATTTTCTTCCTGAAATCCACCTTGAAATCCGACCCCCTGTTGGGATCAGGATAATCCTGTTTTTTTTGGTTTTTAAGTTTTGAACAACACAAACTGAAGGTTTGATCCAGATTAAAACTAGGATTGGATTCCCTGATCTAATCTGATTTCAGATTCCTTTTGAACAACCCATTTTCAAGATTTGATCCAATCCGATAACCAAAATTCGATCAGCTTACCTTTGAACAACTGGCCCACAAAGAATGCACATATTGAGCTTAATTCAGAATAGTTTACTAGTACTATTTCTGCCGTTCAGAATTCGGCCTTTGTTTTATGAGTCATCCTGCAAATATAATGGTGGAGGTTTTGGCTATTATGGATTGTTTTTTCTTTAAAACGCATTTTGGATTTCTCATGGCAACAGGCCTTAGTATTCAGACTGACTCAAGAGTTTGATGTTGCAACGATATGGAAGCTTTTATCAACTTTAGCTGGTTTATTCTTATTTTGCACCATTAAAAAACTTTTTTTTTTTTTGCCACAATCTTACATACGGTTCCTTTAATTAAAATTGTGATCAAATAAAAAAATATGATTAATCATATAGCACTAAAAAATGTTACATACATTAAATGCTGTTATTTTGCCCCATCTATAGCAATTCTCTGGTGTCTGTTGTTGGTGCCAAGGCTACGCCCATTCCTGCCAAGGGCGAGTTTATTAATATGAATAAATGCACTGCGTTTTTCCCTGGACTGAAGTACTGTACAGTCCTGAAGTATCCTGATGTTGCCCCTTACTTTCCTCTCACTGGTGACAGCAAGTAAGTGAAAATCATCTATATACTAATATCGAAATATTCCTTTTTCTCAAACATTTCATCCACATTCGTCTGCGTTTAGATTTGCTGTTGAGCTCCATCCATCTGAAGAGGTCACAGAGTATATTGCCACCATCAGCTACGCCTACGAAGATGAGGCAGACAAAGTCACGTTTAGCCTGAAGGCTGAAGGTTAGACGACTTAACAAAATACACAATATTAAAGATAATTTAAATGTACCATCATTTGTCTTTTGCTCACTGACAGGGACATCCCATGAGGCCAGAACTGTAGTGATATTAAACAGACAGCAGTACAGCATCTCTGCAGAGTTGCTTATCGATTCTCTTCAGCTTGATTCTAAAGTTTCTGCAAAACTGAAGCGTGGAGAGAAGTTGACTTTGGAAATCGAGAGTGACCTAAAACTCCCAGAGACGACTTCTGTTCAAACACTCATCCTGAAATATGGTACATGTCCAGTACAAATGGCCTGTCGCGTTATCAGATCAAATTTAGATAACCACAATAAACTTCAATCTCAGTTTGCCATTCAAATAAGGAAATATATGACCATGACGGTATCATTCTAGTGAATTATCTCTCTCAAAATATATTCTCAGAGAATGAAAAGATTGAGGCTGAATTTAAGTCTGATGTCAGATCTGAGATTCAAAGAATCATTCCCAACAACCTTCTCGATCGCCAGATTGGCCTGAATGAGCTGAAGGTCCGCGATGTTCTGGCAAAGGCAGTTGCGGTAAGAACTTCTCTCAATATATGTTCATCAGATTTTGAGAATACCCAAAGAAACACTGCAAAAAATGCTTTTCTTACTTAGTATTTTGGACCTGTTTCCAGTCCAAATATCTAAAAATTCTTAAATCAAGAACCATTCACTAGATGAGTAAAATGACATAAGATTGTCCTGTTTTCCAGGGGAAGTGATCAAAATTAAGTTAAAATTGAATTTTGTTTTAAGCAAAAACTTAACTTTCCCCAGAAAACAAAACTTAATATATTATGTAATTTTTAAATCTTGATTTAAGAAATGTTTGATATTTGGACTGGAAACAAGACAAAAACCTATTAAACTTTGCTCACCCTAAAATGGACTAAAAAATTAAGTAATTTACTCACCCTGACGTCGACTCGTTCTAATAATGCCATATACCCTTCTTTCTTTTTCGGACCACAAAAGGAGAACATTTTATTTTTTTTAAATTAAGTGTTTGCTCTTGTCCATATAATGGCAGTGAATAGTGAGCTTTTTAAAGAAGCAAAAGCATCACAGAATGATCCCTCGTGACACGACATATTCGAAGTGTTCTGGGGGTTTACGATAGGGTTTGGTAAAAAAAAAAAAAAAAAAAAAACGAAATTCAATGTATTATTTATCAAAAATCCTGACCTTGGCCACAAGTTGTGAGAAATGAAAATGAATTAAAACACATCCTAAAACACATCACCTATAAATTCCAAAAAGTATCCAAGTACTTTCATCACTGAATCAAATATTGATGTGAACGCAATCATTTTTTTTTACGACAAACACAAAAAAGTACGTCACTCTTAGAAGAAATGGTTCTATTTAGAACCAGAAATGGTTCCATCCCCCGCTTCATATATGGAACTCCAAAATGGTTCTATATAGAACATTTTTTTTGGTAAAAGGTTCTATAGACCCTTTTACAGTTGGTAAACACGGTGACGTTTTTTTGTGGGCGGAGCTTAGGTGGAGGCAGAAAGATCCCTCTGGCCGCTTCACTAACGCTAGTTAGCAAGGATTGTTAGCTTGTTTTTTAACAATGACTGGAGAAAATCCGATATTATCTTAATGCGTAAGGTCACTCAGTGTCCAGGACCGCGATTGTTATTTCCAAAAGTTATTTTTAATGGACGGAACCAGATTGGCCGACCCGTAGCCGCCTACACGCTCACTCAATGATGGACGATCTGACAGGATTAACGTACGTTACGTTACCTCTGTTGAGTGGTCTGACTTCTACTCCTACCTTATAGAGAAGCCGATCGTAAATAGAAACATGAGGGCATATAAATCTTTAGATGCCTGTAAGGTCCTGTACAAGACTTGTGTGTACGATCCGCAGTTCTGCCGAGCCAGCGCCGAGACCACGACAATGTAAAGAGTGACATTACAGTGCGATTTTAATGATGTGAATATTTTCTAGAAATAAAAGTTCCAGATACAGCATATTCATTTTTCATCAATTCTTGCACCAAACAACACAACAAGATGACATTTAATAATAGTAACAATTATTTAAGCTCCTTATTATGTAGCCGAATCTGTGCTGGTTTGTATTGGCCGCCTCCAGTTTTCACTTTGTTTTGCCTCCAGCTAGCGCCGTGACGTAACTGTGGCGTCGGCGCAAAAGGTTCTATTGGCCAAGTATCGAACCCCAGGGTTCTATATAGAACCCAGAGGAACCCTGTTTTTAAGAGTGTATAGAACCTTTTAGGGGTTCCAAATACGTAGCGCTGATAGAACCTTTTAAAATTCTTTATAGAACCTTTTCTTCTAAGAGTGTGGATTGTATTTCATGTTGCTTGATTTCTCGCGACTTTGAGTCGCTAAAGAGCGCATAGAGGATAAGCAGCCAAGGTAAGGATTTTCGTTAAATAATACATTAAATTGTAGTTTCTTTTCCACCAAGCACTATCGTAAACCCCAGAACACTTGGAATATATGACATGTGATGCATCGGACCATTCTGTGATACTGTGCATTTTTCTATGAAAGTTTGAGGTTGGTGAGATGGTCTAAAAAAGACAGAACAGCATACTGCATTAGAACAACACCAGGGCGGGTAAATAACGACTGACGTTTATTTCCTTATTTTTTACACGTACGCAGATTTTGGGAGTCCACACCGAGCCGGTGATCACTCTTCCTGAAAGCTTGTTCCTAAATGTGTGAGTAAACGTTCAACAGTATTTCAATTAATTTCACAGTGACCAGTTCAAATTAACACATGCTTTGTAAAACAGAGAGGCTGCTGTTAAACACCACTTTGGCCAGCATTACTACACCATCACTCTTCCCTTGCCCTTGGGTGGAAAATCCACTAGGGATCTGAACTTCCCCACAACCCTCTCCACACCAAACCTGATTGTACCTCATCTTGGTCTGGAGTTTGAATCTGCTAGCATTGACCTTCCAGAGGTCTTCATTCCTAGGAGCGTGTCGCTGTCTGTCCCAACTCTCGGATTGGTAGAGTTGTCCGGAAAACTAAACAGCAACTATTACATCTTAGACGCAGCTGTGTATGCAGCCAGAGATCCTGTCGAAAGTTATTCTGCTAAGTTTGAAGTCACTGGCACAAGTCCTGTTGACCTCCTCTCCCTAAAGGTCGAAGGTAAACCTATAATTGAAGTACCACATGCACTTGTTTTGGATGGTTGCTTATTGATTGATTGATTTATTTCACAGGATCTGCTCTAGTTGAGACCACACCTGGCGATCCTCTCAAGGTGAACGTAAAGGCCGTGCTTCACCACGAGATTATCGATGCCACGATTGGTGTTGAGGGGGAAGTGGACTTTGCCGAAAAACTCATTGTGAAATCCAAAAGCAAGCTTGAAGTAACTAGCCATGTTGGAGCGCAAATTTCATTGGAGCACACTGGACAGTTTGGCGTTGATGCCGAGGAGATCTCTGGAGATGGAAACCTGGAAGGATTCTTCAAGGCCGGTTCAGTCCGTGGTTCAGGAAACCTTTTGCAATCAGTCTCACTCCTCCCATTCAAACGAGAGGCAAAGATGAATTCTTCACTGAAAGTAGATTCAAAACTTCTTCAGGCTCACAACTCCTTTGCTGTAGCCTTTGCCAATGGAGAGCTGATAATTCTGTCCAACAACACTGCATATGACAACCTTGTAACATTGCTAAACATTGCAAAAATAACCTTCAAGGAATCCCGGCTTGATCTAAGTTCTCATACCAAAGCAAAGCTTCTTGGTTTGAAGATTCAAAACGTGGTTGAGACCAGAGCTGGCGTTGAAGCCGTTAGCATTAAGATTGAGACCTCAACTTACGGCATTGAAGAACGTATCCATTCCCTGATCACAGGAGCACTGGACATCAATGGTCTAGCTATTCACAGTGACGCCTCTGTTAAACTCATTGGACACCAAGCTGTCCACAAAGCCATTCTGAACCTCAATGAAAATGGCCTGAGAACCAATGGCACAACCTCACTGCAAAGCCTCCTGAGTCTGCAGGAGCTTAAACACACCTTCGAGATCACCTACAAAAACGAAACGGCCACTGCTCAATGCAAAACCATCGGAGAAATCATGGGAAGTCACATTGACCACAACACTGAGCTAGAGATTGCTGGACTTTCTGGCAAAGTCAAAAATCACATACGTTTCAACTCCAGATCATTTAATTTTGACACCACTAGTGATGGGACATCTATTCCATTCAGTTTAAATTTTAATGCCAGTGTTAATGGTGAGGATTACACAAACTTCCCTTGTGTATATACAGAGCATGATTTTACCGCTAAAGTCTTTCTAAAAGCAGACCCACAATCCTTAGCTCACTCTCATGAATGCAAAATCTCAACCAGCCTTGACCTAAACAATGATGTCAAAATTAAATCACTATTTGAAAGCAAGTCTGACACTTTGCTTATCCCCTCCGAACAAAAGATTAAAGTGGCAATGAAGGCTGAAGTGAACGACTACACCATTAAACAGGAGATCAGCGCTTATAACAGTCCGGCACGACTTGGACTGGAAGGGTCTGGAAAAGTGCGCACCAACTTGTTCAACACTGCCAACTCTGCTCATCAGGACTTTGCAATCTCTGGCTTCCTAAAGTATGACAAAACCACCGATATGCGATCAATTAGCATGCCTTTCGTTGAAAGTTTTTCACGAGTCCCTGAAAACATCCGAGTAGCACTTGCAAGCATTGGGAGATGCATCAACCGAGAGTTGATTGAGAACATACCTCGTCGTGTGAGCGACTTCGTGTCCAAATTGAACTTTGAGAGAAGAGTTGTGCAGCTGAAAACTCTGTACCGCGAGAACGCTTTAAAGCTGAAAGGTCTGATCGGTGCTTTTGAGAAATTACTGAGTGATATGTTCAACGGTTTCAGTGAGGCATTGGATTATTTGGGTATGCATATGGACAAAGTTGTTGAAATCCCACCGAAGTACATCAAGGTATTGGTATTTTCCATCGTTGAGGACTTAAAAAGTATTCTAAGCTTGATCAACACCCAAGCTTCCTCAAAGCTGAATGAAATCTTCAATCCTGCCAATGAGAACAAGCAGATTCCTGCAATTTCGACGTCTCTCCTAGTGCCATCTTTCGGAAAACTGTACGGTGAATTCACAATCCAAACCCCTCTCTACAACGCCAGAACCTCTGCAGAGTTCAAGAACGCCTCTTCCTTCACAGCTTGCATTAACTCTAAAGGAACCTCTGCAAACCTCAACGCCCTGAGTTATGATCTAGAATCCACCGTACAGATATCGATCCCCGAGTCGAGTCCTGTAATACTATCTCAAACTTTCAAGTTAACGCACATTGATTTGACTGTAGACCAACGGGCGTCGTTGACTCTGAATGGGTCTACCTCTAACAATACTTTCTTCCTTGAAACTTCATTCAAAAACAAGCTGAGCATCCCCTCGCACTCACTTCTTGGTGACGTTATCCTAAATCAGAAGGCTGTAGCTCGCCAAGATGAAGCTGCATTCACACTAACACTTAAAAATAAAGGAACCGGCAGATTTGCCCTTCGAGACTTCTCCGAGGAAGCCACCCATAAGAGTGACTTGCATTTGAACGTGGGCATTGGCGCCGCCAAGCTGTCTTTAACTGGCCACACTGATAGCGATACTCTGCAGATCAAGATGAAAATGAAAGCGAATGCTAATGCTGTCGCTCTAAGCTACCTTGAATTCAATGCTAGTGTTGATACCGAGTCTCCATTTATCAAGAACAGTTTGCTGGTTGCATCTGGGAAGGCTAGATTGGGCGATATGACGGTGGAAATCAAGGCATCCCACGTCACATCGGTCATCGGAGCTGTGAGCGGTGTCCTCTCCAATGCCGCCAACATCATGACTTGTCCTAGTAAGGTTACTATTGACTTTCAAAACAGGGGTATTGCTAAGATCAACCTCTTCGAGTCATTTTTAGCCAATGTTGATGTCCAGAAAGACTTCACTGTTGCCTTCAACTCTGACATACAAGAAATCCGCAGCGTGTTAGTCGCATATTTAGACGATTACAACTACAGACATAACTTCACAGCCAGCAATGGCAAAGCTGAGATGGGTTTTTACGCTGTTGTGAATAGTTTGGCCAGCTTCGGGTACTTGAAAGCTGCAGAAATGTTTGTGCCGGCCATTTTCAAGATTTCAGCAACTCGAGAGCTGAATTTGAATGATAATACTGGCCGATGGGATGACTTCACCACAAATGACCAGCCTGTTGATCTAAGTGCCAAACTTGTCTACCAGAAGAGCTGGTTTGCTCCTATTGTCCCTTCATTGGGTAATCTAGTCTCTGAGGTGTCTTTCAAGTCCTCTATTTTTAACCTCAATGCTAATGCAGGTGTTTACCCGAAGGATTACTGGATTGGTGTAAGTGCCACGACTGCCTCCATGTTTCAGGGATTGAAGGCGAAGCTTAATGGAACCACTGGCCTGACCAGAGAAAGTGGATTGAAACTGGTTTCTTGTTTGTCTTTGGAGAATGCCCACATTGGCGGTCATCAAGAGAGTACCTTGACTCTGGAAGACATCTATGATGCTGTGTTGTCTGTGGACACAGTTGCTAAAATTAATCTGACAAGCTTCACTATTGATGCCACTCATCAACTTTCTGTGGATCCCAAGGTCCATCCAAAGGCAACATCAAACTTGAAGATCAAGTACACTTTCGATCGTCCAGATTCGGAGGCTGCTGGACGTGGAGATGCTGAGAATACATTAAAGCTGGATGCGACTCTTTCCTTCATCTCCATTGAGTCTTCAACCCAAGTTACCACAAATTCTACGTTCAGAGATGCTACTGAACTTAAGGGAGAAATAGATAATCAAGCTAATATCTTTGTGAGCGCTGATGGTCTGAAATCCAATCTGAAGACTACTGGAAATGGGTACATTGATTTTAAATATTCCAAGTTTGAGTTTGACATTAGTGACCAGCTGACCTTGGAGGGAGATCTTGACCGTATGTATTCTTTGCTAGAAATTGATTCAAACTATACATATATCAGTCACCACTATGCTGACTATGCAATAAACCACACTGCTCTTGGTAAAGCTGAACTTGTTCCCCTAAGCACGCTCTTGAGTGCTGTAGACATATTCTTGACTCAGCCAAGTCATAGTGATTTTGATGTGAGAGTCAGACGTTCAGGAAGTGTAAGTATTTTTTCATCGAATGGGTTTGATAGCAAAATGGAGATGTTCTCCCGTTGGTTCAATTTAAGTTTAGAAATATCAGCTGTGTATAGGGATGTACCCATCAAAAATAGTGTGTTTGGGTGCTCTTATAATCTCACATCTCCATCTACACTTCTGGAGTATCAGGGTGAATTAAGTATAAATGTAAATGATTGCACAGTTAACGATGTTTTCTGTTGAATACACACCGAAGGAAATATTTCATTAAGGGATTGATTTCAAGTCATCATTGGGCTTTATTTACTGTATGCTTGCTCACCTCAGGCCTCACAGATCCCGAATAACTTTACAAAGTCCCTCTCAAGAACAATGATGTAAACGTGGTTGTCTAGTGATTGAAACCCTGAAATATTATATCCCATTTAAACACTACAATAAAAGAATCATTTAACTGTAAATACAGACTCGACTCTTCTTCATTGACAATTTTATATAAAATTGTACATTTTGTGATGTTCATTCATTGTTTATACATAAGAGAAGAGTCAAATTGTTTTGTATCTAACTAAATGAAAAAAAAATAGAGAAAGGGGTAGGACCTGAAAAGTTTGTAATTAACTTCTTCCTACTCCTTTTTGAACATGGGGAATTATTAAATTATTATATGAATAACCTACATTAATTTTGGAAGTTTGTGCTGAGAAGCACAATACATTTTTATAAATGAATTCATTTTTATATATTTTTTACTTTAATTTATGTTTTCTACATGTTCAAAATAAACTACTATATTCATGTTCATATAATTAATATAATTTTATCTTTGCAAAATAAAAAAGGATCAAATGGCAAAACTTAGTTATTAGTATTCCTTGTTATATTCCGAGTTAAACGTTTTTCTTTTGTAGTTTGAACCGAAAAACAACTATTTCCATGACTAGATGATTTAGTAACAATTATTAAACCAACCAGTGCTCTTTAAATTATCTTATTCAATCACAATTAACAATTAATTCAAGAACAATTAATTCTCCTTTCCGAAACGGCCGTGGAAACATTGGTATGGCCAATGTTTTTTTTTTTTAGCAACATCATTTATTTAAATATTTATGACGTAATACAAAAACAGGTCTATAAATGAATTCTCTCAATAGAATAAACATAAATTTCTGGGATGAACGTATTTTTTGTGATAACATAGCCTACTGTTATCACCAAATTGAATAACATTTGAATTCGTTAAAAACATTATATTTATTAATTTGTTAAAAACGTTATATTAGCATAATCAGTCTTTAACCAAGTATGGTAGATGGATTTAACCATAGAGGGATTTAACGCCTGATTTACAGAAGAGGGCAGTAACGTTATACGAGTATGCACACTTGCATAGAAAACAAGAAAAGATGGCGTTGCCATTTGGCTTAACGTTTTTATAATACAATGACCAATTGTTTATAAATAGTTTATAAAATAAAATATGCGGATATGTAACGCTAGAAAATAAATGGTAAATTCGTACGTAATATGGGACGTCGAGCCGAGGAACGTCAGTTTGTACGTCACGGTCACGTGGTAACATTTGAAATTGAACCTCGAATGAACAACAGAAAACACCACTGCTGTCAGTATTTTATGCAAACAAACTTCGCTGAAACAGGAATATTTGATGATTTTCGGAGGTACAGTCATGATTTTCACAACTTCTAAATGTATACAACTCGCAAATATAATGTTTTGTTGATTTGAAAATGAGTACGTTAGTTACTAGCTACTAGTAACGTTAAGTTAGTTGGTGTTAGCTGCTGTAACATCTGCTGTCATGAATAGTAACGTTAGCTAACCGATCCTAGCCGTGTTATATGCATAATAATTTTAGTATTCTGATTACAAATAACCTTCGTGTTGCATGCTAACTTACTGGATGTATTAAATCACAGGAAACAACACACAGGATAGATGGCTTTAGGGTTTGAACAATCAAAACGCGTGAAGATGGATGAACTTTCGCCTCACATCTGGAGGTAAGCAATCCATTTGTAGTTTTTATTGTAAGTGATTTTTAATGTGTGTTGTTTTGTTTTGGATGGTTGTCATTCACGCACACACACACACACACACACATACACATACACATACACACACATTTGTGACGTTGTAGTCTAACTTAACCTGCCGTAACCAAACATAAGAAATTAAGAATACGTTTATGTTCATATATTTTAATCATGTGTATTTTATATTGTATCTCAATAATTCTGTTTGTTTCTCCTAATTTATATTCCCCTATTAAAAAATAACATTTTAATTTACAACAGCATTGTTTTGTTTTTTTGCATAGATATCAAAGGGCTTATTTATGCATAGTTAATGTTTTTGTTAAACGTTTTACTATTTATATATATATATATATATATATGAAGAGTTCAGATGCAAAAGCCTCTAAATGCCATTTGAAATTTTCTTCTTTAATGATGATTTTTATCAAGCTTGTATATTTAAGTTCAGTGATTTCACTTAAATGGCAATGATAATTACCTATTAATTGTTATTTAAGTGAAATTACTGAACTTAAATGTACAAGTTTGATAAAAATCATCATTAAAGAAGAACATTTCAAATGGCATTTAGAGGCTTTTGCATTCTGAACTATTCATATATATATATATATATTCGGTTCTGTGAATATGCAAATCTGAGCCCAGCCTCCACTCTCTCACTCACTCAGAGGTCCACTGGTTGACGATCACATGTTGATCTGATTGGTTACAAGGTGGTTTGTGACGTCAGAAACACCAGCGATTTCAAAGCGTGTTTTTGAGACCGTCTTGCAGTTTTAAGGAGGAAATACTCAGCAATGCTGTCCACTTATCAACTTACACATGGTTAAGCGTATTAAAACACCACATAAACAACATTAAATGCTGAATTTTTCACCACAGGGGGACTTTAATGTTTGCAACAACATTTTTAGTTGGACTGTAACTAGTAGTTTAGTAGTTGAACTCGTGTAATGGCGTGTCTGTCCGTTCCAGCGCTCCGGTGGAGACTGCGCTCGCGTCCCAGAGGACTCAGACTCCAGAAGATCTGGTCTCCCAGCAGGAGGGTCTCGTGCAGATCATGTACTGCAAAGATCAGGTGTATCAGGGAGACGTGGAGTTCAGCTTGGAGGAGCTTCGTGCGCAGCGCTTCTACAGGGCTCTGAGCGGTACGTGTGTTACACAGCATGTCTGATGTTAGGTGTGTTTCAGGCAGCCTTTAATCAAGTGTGGAATCAGACATTTTTTAACAAATCACATTTGCTGCATCTGATTTCTAATAGAGGATATGCATTTATGTCACACACACTCCCTCAGCTGGACTGAGTGTCAGAAGAGCTGCTGTGTGACTGGATTTAATAGGAGAAACTGTGAAAACACGAGTAAAACGAACGATTATCGGTTTAAACTAGAGCTTGGACTCGATATAGTGTTTCTTACAACTGACCAGAGATCCTGATCGTGGATATCGAATCATGTTTCCTCACATTTTACATTTATATGAGCCTGATTTCCACCAGGGAAAAACATAAAGCAAATTTGCCTGTGAACGCTTTATATAAATGTACAAAATAGGTCTAAATCCATGTGATCACTTATAGCAATGTTATATATACTGTATATTATATATCGTCCGGCCCTAAAACAGCCAAGTGTTTATTTAAAAGCGTCCAATTTTGAAGAATATACAGTGATCAGTATTTAATTGAGGTGTCAATACAATATATAACAATTAGTGGTGTGCTATAATATTGTATATGTGTAATATGGTAATTGTTTTTTATTGATATGCAATCTGACATCAGAGTATATCCCCACAAAAACACACCCAGAGCACGTACACATGCTAGTTCACACTAGTGTGTTTTAAATGTGTCTATATGGTTTTATAAAAAAAAAAAATCTGTTTTAGACATTACTCAATCAAGTCTACTTGCTTTATATATATATATATATATATATATATATATATATATTGGATCTTTGACTGTGCAGAAAAGGCCTCACACATCAACAAGATGAAGCAGGAGCTGCAGTTTCAGATCGAGCAGAAGCAGAGGCTCATTCAGCAGAGAATCAGCACAGCTCCACAACAGGTACAGCATGCATAATACTCAATATCTGACACAAAGATATGATGGAAGTTCTTGAAGTTTCGGGTGAAGGATCGCTTTAAAGGGAGAGTTCACCCAAAAATGAAAAACATTATCCCATGATTTACTCACCCTGAAGCCATCCTAGTGTGTATGACTCTCTTCTTTCAGACGAATACTATCAAGAGTTATATAAAAAAATGTCCTAGCTCTTCCAATCTTTAAAATGGCAGTGAATAGCCGTGTATGTTTTGAAGTACATCAAAGTGCATCTATCCATGATAAAAATGCATCTATAATCTATCCATCATAAAAGTGCATCTATCCATCATAAAAGTGCATCTATTCATCTTAAAAGTTCATCTATCCATCATAAAAGTGCATCTATCCAACATAAAAGTGCATCTGTCCATCATAAAAGTGCATCTATCCAACAAAGTGCATCTGTCCATCATAAAAGTGCATCTGTCCATCATAAAAGTGCATCTATCATCATAAAAGTGCTTCTGTCCATCATAAAAGTGCATCTGTCCATCATAAAAGTGCATCTGTCCATCATAAAAGTGCATCTGTCCATCATAAAAGTGCATCTATCATCATAAAAGTGCATCTGTCCATCATAAAAGTGCATCTGTCCATCATAAAAGTGCATCTGTCCATCATAAAAGTGCATCTATCATCATAAAAGTGCATCTGTCCATCATAAAAGTGCATCTATCCATCATAAAAGTGCATCTATCATCATAAAAGTGCATCTATCCATCATAAAAGTGCATCTGTCCATCATAAAAGTGCATCTGTCATCATAAAAGTGCATCTGTCCATCATAAAAGTGCATCTGTCCATCATAAAAGTGCATCTATCATCATAAAAGTGCATCTGTCCATCATAAAAGTGCATCTGTCCATCATAAAAGTGCATCTGTCCATCATAAAAGTGCATCTGTCCATCATAAAAGTGCATCTATCATCATAAAAGTGCATCTGTCCATCATAAAAGTGCATCTATCCATCATAAAAGTGCATCTATCCATCATAAAAGTGCATCTGTCCATCATAAAAGTGCATCTGTCCATCATAAAAGTGCATCTATCCATCATAAAAGTGCATCTATCATCATAAAAGTGCATCTGTCCATCATAAAAGTGCATCTGTCCATCATAAAAGTGCATCTGTCCATCATAAAAGTGCATCTATCCATCATAAAAGTGCATCTGTCCATCATAAAAGTGCATCTATCCATCATAAAAGTGCATCTGTCCATCATAAAAGTGCATCTATCCATCATAAAAGTGCATCTATCATCATAAAAGTGCATCTGTCCATCATAAAAGTGCATCTGTCCATCATAAAAGTGCATCTGTCCATCATAAAAGTGCATCTATCATCATAAAAGTGCATCTGTCCATCATAAAAGTGCATCTATCCATCATAAAAGTGCATCTATCATCATAAAAGTGCATCTATCCATCATAAAAGTGCATCTGTCCATCATAAAAGTGCATCTGTCATCATAAAAGTGCATCTGTCCATCATAAAAGTGCATCTGTCCATCATAAAAGTGCATCTATCATCATAAAAGTGCATCTGTCCATCATAAAAGTGCATCTGTCCATCATAAAAGTGCATCTGTCCATCATAAAAGTGCATCTGTCCATCATAAAAGTGCATCTATCATCATAAAAGTGCATCTGTCCATCATAAAAGTGCATCTATCCATCATAAAAGTGCATCTATCATCATAAAAGTGCATCTATCCATCATAAAAGTGCATCTGTCCATCATAAAAGTGCATCTATCCATCATAAAAGTGCATCTGTCCATCATAAAAGTGCATCTATCCATCATAAAAGTGCATCTACCGGGGGTTAATAAACGCCTTTTGAAGCGAAGCCATGTGTTCGTGTAAGAAAAATATCCACATTTAAAATGAATGGACTAAAATATCTAGCTTGTACTTTGATGGACTTCAAAGACAGACACCCATTCGTGTCCATAATAAAGCTTGGATTTGTTTAATATAACTCTGATTGTATTCGTCTGAAAGAAGAAGGTCTCACACACTTGAGGGAGGGGACGGCTTGAGGGAGAGTAAATCATGGGCTAATTGTAATGTTTGGGTGAACTCTCCCCTTAAACGTGTTTTGTATTTCTAAAATGAGCTTCAGACACTCTGCTGGTCCTGTTTTAATGGTGTGTGTGTGTGTGTGTTGTTCCAGATGGTGGACGAGGAGGCCGACTCTTCTGCCGGCGTGTGTGAACCGGCCGCCCCTGTCGTGAAGCGAGCTCCGTTCGTAGTTTACAGCGATCAGGAAGAAGGGCGTGTGGTTCAGAGGTCAGTCTTATAATGATTGAGAAAGACTCGTGGTGTTGCTGACCTCAGGCTGGGGTCAAGCAGAATGATTGGCTTGTACATGTTCCTCTGGTGTGTTGCTGACGGTGTTTTGTTGTGATGCAGGAAGAGTTCAGCGAGTCGAGAGGAGGACGTGAATCTGAGTGAGTGACTCCTGTCTCTGTGTGTGTGTGTGTTCAGGTAGAGTCCCAGTGCTAAACGTGTGTGTGTGTGTGTGTGTGTGTGTGTGTGTTCAGGTGGAAGTGACTCTCGCCAGCAGAAAACCGCCACAGTAAAACCCTTCAGTGCTTCTGATGAGAACAGACAGACAAACAAACCGTGAGGAAACCAGCTGTTCTATCTATCTATCTATCTATCTATCTATCTATCTATCTATCTATCTATCTATCTATCTATCTATCTATCTATCTATCTATCTATCTATCTATCTATCTATCTATCTATCTATCTATCTATCTATCTATCTATCTATCTATCTATCTATCTATCTATCTATCTATCTATTTAATCAATACTGTCCATGTTTTCTTTGCAATTTCAGATCATCTTCGGCCAACCGTGTGTCTCTGAAGCTGCCGACCTCGAGTCTGAAAGGGCCGAAGTCAAAAGCAGAGCTCTCCGCTGACAGAGTGAGATCAGCATCATTAGCCCCTGATTTACTCTCCCTCAAACCGTCCTAAGTGTGTGTGTGACCTTCTTCTTTCAGACGAATACAATCAGAGTTATATTAAACAAATCCTGCCTCTTCCAAGCTTTATAATGCAGTGGTTTGCAACCAACAGATCGAAGCTCAAAAACGTGCATCCATCGGTCATGAACGAACTTCACATGGCTCCCTCGAGTTAATAAAGGCCTTCTGAAGCACAACGAAGAGTTTGTGTAAGAAACATATTCATATGGCGTAGCGTAAATATCGCATAACTCGCATAAAAAAATGGTTTTCTTACTTGGTTATTTTTGTCTTGTTTCCTGTCCAAATATCAAAAAATTCTTAAAAATATTAATTTACGTGCATGTACCCACTGTGACAGAATGGACACATGAAACAGATAAACATATTTGAGAAGATGACTGCGGATTTGCACTTTAAATCTGACATTTTTCGACAGAAGTGGGCATTAATTAAAAGTTTGCTGGAAATAAATAGACTTGATAAATGTTAATTTATGAATAATGCAGATAGTGTACTGGTATGCGGTGTATTCTTTGAAGTGCTGTTTTTTTTAAAAGTTTTTAATGATTATTTTTATTTTCTTCTTTCTTTTTATTTTATTTTTTTCTCTGTATAAGAAAAGTTCAATTAAAAACATAGTTCAAAAAAATAAAATATTAATTTACTAGATGTGTAAAATGACATAAGATATTATGGGCTGTTTTCCGGGTGAAATAAATAAAAATGAAGTGAGTTTCTGCTTTTAAAAGCAAAATTATCTGCTAATGGGGTCAGAAAAATATTAATTCAAACTTCAAGCTTATTTTCCTGACCACACTGGCAGATAATTAAGCTTTTTTTAAGTAAAAACTCACTTTTTCCCCCCAGAAAACAAGACTTAATAAATTGTGTTATTTTACTACTTCAGTAAATGCATCTTGATTTAAGAAATGTTTGATATTTGGACTTGAAACAAGGCAAAAATACTAAGAAAGAACTTAATTTTTTTTTGTGATAAGTGGAATCCTTATTTTCCGGTTTTCGTTTGACCGTATTCTAATTATTTTATTTTATAAAGTTAAAAAATTAATATTTTTCTTACACAAACTCATCGTTTTGCTTCAGAAGTCCTTTATTAACCCGCTTTCCTGTAGCTCAACAGTAGGTACGAACGCCACGGTCATGGTTGGATTTCCAGGGAAAGTAAGAACTGATAAGAACGTAAAATGTCTGCCTTGAAATGCAATTTAAGTCGCTTTGGATAAAACTCTATCCATCGTGACAGATGCACGTTTTTGAGCTTCGATCTGTTGGTTGCAATCGGCTTGGAAGAGCCGGGATATTTTCTAATATAACTCTGATTGTATTCGTCTGAAAGAAGAAGGTCACACACACCTAGGACGGCTTGAGGATGAGTAAATCATGTGCTAATGTTCATGTGAAAGTGAATTGCTGTCAGTTTCTTCCCAGTGTTCCTGTCAGTGTCAGTACTCACGGTGCGTTCGTTAGCAGGACTCGTCCATCTCTCGCTGTGAGGAAGCCATCGTTAACGGCCACTGGAATAAGACTCTGTGCCGGAGTCCAGACGACACGTGTGAATTCGCCCGTGCCACTCATCTCGCTTCAACTCCCTTCAGTGGAGTCGAGAGGCAGAAACTCCCGGAGGATCCAGAGTCCACTAAAGCGCCGAGCTCTACCATGAGCCCTGAGGAGAAGAAGCTCAGGTACTCCAGGGTTTGCACAAGGGGTTTAAAGGGCTTGAATCAGCAGATTGCGGTAGAAATTAAGGTTTTTGATGAAAACATTCCAGGATTTTCTCCATATAATGGACTTCAATGGGGACCAAACAGTTCAAAGTCCAAATGAGAGTTTCAGTACAAACTGTTCAAATGTCTTTAAACGACACCAGACGATGAATAAGGGTCTTATCATGCGAAACGATCGCTTATTTCAAAAATGTAACTTTTCTAAGGACCAATGCTAGCCTTGCTCTATTCTGTGAGGCGCGTTTGTAACGTCACGTAATACGTAATTACGTTCAAAAGGTCACGGGCGACGTAGCCGGAAGTACAAAATCAAAATTGTCCGACATCGTTGTTTTACCTTTTAATTCCTTTTTTTGTAAACGCCGTTTGAGTTAGTTTGCACGTTCAACCTATGCGTTCAATTTGTAAACACCGACTCTGTACTTCCGGCTACGATTTGAACGTAATTACGTATTACGTGACGTTACAAACGCGCCTCACAGAATAGAGCAAGGCTAGCATTTGTCCTTAGAAAAGTTACATTTTTGGAATAAGTTTTGAAATAAGCGATTGTTTCGCATGATAAGACCCTTATTCATCGTCTGGTGTCGTTTAAAGACATTTGAACAGTTTGCACTGAAACTGTCTTTTGGACCTTGAACCGTTTGGTCCCCATTGAAGTCCATTATATGGAGAAAAATCCTGGAATGTTTTCATCAAAAACCTTCATTTCTTTTCGACTGAAGAAAAAAAGACATGGACATCTTGGATGACACGGGGGTGAGTAAATTATCAGAAAAAGTTTTTTTAAAAGTGAACTACTCCTTTAACGAGGAGCAGTGGGTCTGAAATTTTAGGATGAGATTTCTAAAATTTCTGAAATTAACATTTTTAGAAATTTTACAGTTTCTGTCAAACCCTGGCTACTCAAATATAACACATTACATCAGCGTGTTCGTTTACTGTGATAAAACTCTTGTGTTGAAAGAATTTCCACCAAAAATTACACAGAAACTTCAAGTAACACTGGAAAGACCAGAATAGTGTTTTCTCGTCATTCATACTCCAGTAATATATACACAGTTCCTATACTGTAATAAACATATTTTTGCATTCCAGAGGTGGATGAAGTTAAGAAATCCAATATAAGACAATACCATTTATAAAACACTGTAAGACAAGGGATTTTTTTTTTAAGTAAATAGTTATTTCACAATATGAGAAATTTGATTTCATGATAATGAGATGCTACAGCAATTGGATGATCATATGTAATTTGAATAATTAAATGCGGACAATATTTTCATGCTGTGATATAAACCATGTGGCACAATTTCTCATTTTTGTATAGTCACCACAATAAATATTAATTGTAAATATGTCTTACATTTATGCTTTTATCCTTGCATTGCATTGAAAGCACACATTTTTATCAGTTCATGAATTCTGCAAATCAGACCCGTGAGCTTGGTGTTGCTAATGCGCCACACGGTTACATTTGAGCTCATTTTTAATGGCTAATTATGACAAATCTTGATTAGAATCTCACTCAGACTTTGGTTTGTCCATGCTTTGTGTTTATAGTCCTATCCTAGAGATCAGCCAAGAGTTGGGCGGCACTTCCTTCCCTAACTTTTCCCAGGATCCCATGAAACGGTTGAATGACACGGAGATCAGCCGAGCTGTGGAGGGACTGGAGACTGTGCTGGAGAACGGTGGGAAATACAGAGTTTATATGGCCTCTTAGTGAAACTAGATCTGTTTTAGAGCAGGACAATTCATTAATAAAAGATCGCAATCGTAGTTAAATCACCTTTTAAATGTAACTTGACTGTTCAAAAGTGTGTTTGTAATTTAGTCATTCATTCAAGTGATTCATAAAAAGCACTGATTCATCCAGTAATGAAACAAGTGAAGTCTTTATGAGTGAGTCATTGAATCATTCATTCAAGAGATTTGTTTAAAAACACTGATTCATCGAGTAATGAAACAAGTGAAGTCTTAATGAGCGAGTCATTGAATCATTAATTCAAGGGATGCGTTTAAAAACACTGATTCATCCAGTAATGAAACAAGGAAAGTCTTTATGAGTGAGTCGTTAAATCATTCATTCAGGAGATTTGTTTAAAAACACTGATTCATCCAGTAATGAAACAAGTGAAGTCTTTATGAGTGAGTCGTTGAATCATTCATTCAAGTGATTCGTTTAAAAACACTGATTCATCCAGTAATGAAACAAGTGAAGTCTTTATGAGTGAGTCGTTGAATCATTCATTCAAGTGATTCGTTTAAAAACACTGATTCATCGAGTAATGAAACAAGTGAAGTCTTAATGAGCGAGTCATTGAATCATTAATTCAAGGGATGCGTTTAAAAACACTGATTCATCCAGTAATGAAACAAGGAAAGTCTTTATGAGTGAGTCGTTAAATCATTCATTCAGGAGATTCGTTTAAAACACTGATTCATCCAGTAATGAAACAAGTGAAGTCTTTATGAGTGAGTCATTGAACCATTCATTTAAGTGATTCGTTTAAAAACACTGATTCATCCAGTAATGAAACAAGGGAAGTCTTTATGAGTGAGTCATTGAATCATTCACTCAAACTGATTTTTACATTTTTTTCAAGTCAAATATACATTTTTAAGTAGACTGCAGCAAATAACATTAAGTCAGAACCCTTTAGTAGATTGCATGTTGTTTTGTTTAATTATCTGTTCAGAATCATGGGAGAATCGTGATCTCTGTTATTAACAAAAAATAAATAAATCATGATTCAATTTATCCAAAATCGTCCGTCTCTAATCTGTTGGGTTTTTCCTTTTTTTCTGCTTATATTTTATTTGTATGTTTTAAATATTTTAAACCTTATTTGTATATTTTAAACCTAAAATATACAAAAATATATTTTAGGTTTCTTTCGTGTGTGTGTGTGTGTGTACACAGCAGGGCTGCATCATTCTGGATAAATTGACAATAAATTAGTTAAAATGGAGATTACGATTCTCCCACAATTCTGAACAGAACAAAATAAAATAGAATTTAGCAAAAAGTTTCCAACAAAATTTTAATTTCTGCTGTCTGTTTTGAATAGTTTATTTGAAAAAAAAAAAAATCGGTTTGAGTGAATGACTCAATGACTCGTTCACTTGTTTCATTACTGGATCCCAGGCACACACATCTTACATTATCCGGCCATTTTCCCCCGCCCATATACAGTATGTTCTATGATCTTGCATGTTTTTAACGTGTTTGTGTTTGTGCACACAGCATCCGTCACTGAAGCAGAGGACGTGTGCAGTCCGGGCGTGAGGTCCAGGCTGTTCCAGCAAGCAGACGTGACCACGCTTTCCAACTTCCACCGTAAAGCTGAGCCTCTGCCTGACACCAGCGGGGACTTCAGTCTCGGTGTGTGGAGATCTCAGACCGTTGCAGGAATACTGACAAAATAATGTTTAATAGAATATTCCACACACTTCCAGATGGAGAGGCATTGGCTTACCACAGTTCGCTGAAAGACTTCACCGTTTACTCCTCCATCAGCGGGACTGTCCTTCTGAAGGTGCGACACACACAAGTATATTATTTTACTTTTATAGTAAATAATACAGTTTAATGATGGCAAATGAGATTTACAGAAATCTGCTAAACAATAAACAGACACTTATTTAATTATTATAATATATTTCAAGTGCATTTTTTGTATTATTTATATATTATTATAGTATTTGTTAAAGTCCCCCTGCAGTCAATAATTGTGTCCCTTAAAACTCATCTTTGATCATCAAATGTTTTTTTTTTTCCTTGAAAAAATATTTATGCCTTAAAATATCTTGAATGTAACTCAACACCCATGCCTCATTTAGTATGTGTGATTCTATGAATATGCAAATGAGCCCCGCCTCCACCGACTCAGCTCAGAGATCCACTCGTTGATGATAAATATATATATATATTAGGGCTGTGCAAAAGTTAATTGCGATTAATCGCATCCAAAATAAAAGTCTGTGTTTACATAATATATTTGTGTGTGCTGTATATAATTATTTTGTATATATAAATACCTATGCATGCATATATATATTTAAGAATTATTTGCGCTTAAATTCTGTATATATTTATAAATACATAATCTATATTATATAAATATAAATATTTTATATATGAATAACATATTTTCTTAAATATATACATGCATGTGTGTGTATTTATATATACAAAATAATTATATACTGCACACACAAATATATTATGTAAACACAGACTTTTATTTTGGATGCGATTAATCGCAATTAACTTTTGCACAGCCCTAAAATATATATATATATAATATAGATTTACACTCTTGTGTAAATAATTTGTTGATATATTATGATGTTCGTGATAATCTTTAACTTTTAGATATACACTATTCTCTCTATTTGTCATCATGTTTTTGTGATTTACCTCTGCTGTTTACATGTGTCCTCTTCCTGTACCGTACGCATCCCTGTGTTCCCTTGTTCAGCTGGACTCTTCCTCTGTGCCGTGGGATTTCTTCATCAGCTCGCAGCTCCGGGCTCGACTGTCACATGACCAGCAGGAGCGCCTCGCCCCGATCTCCTGCTACATGTTCCAGAACGGCTGCATGACTCTCTGGAGGACTCCTCATGGAGAGACCATCCAGGTTCTTCTCCTAGATTCGGTTTTATTTTCCTTGTAAACCTCCGCAAGTATGGAAGCTTGTTTCCGCCACAGAATAAAACGTTTTAAAAGATCATTTTGACCTTTGATCGAACAATTACGAGTTTATATCTCACAATTGCGACTTTATATCATACAATTCTAACTTTTTATTTCACAATTGAGCTATAAAGTCAGATTTGTGAGAAATAAAGTCAGAATTGTGCAATATAAAGTCAGAATTGCGCGATAAAGTCAGAATTGTGCAATATAGTCAGAATTGCGCGATATAGTCAGAATTACGTGATAAAGTCAGAATTGCGCGATATAGTCAGAATTACATGATAAAGTCAGAATTGTGCGATATAGTCAGAATTACGTGATATAGTCAGAATTGCGTTATATAGTCAGAATTACGTTATAAAGTCAGAATTTTAATATAGTCAGAATTACGTGATATAGTCAGAATTGCGTGATATAGTCAGAATTACGTGATAAAGTTAGAATTGCGCGATATAGTCAGAATTACGCGATAGTCAGAAATTAGAATTGCGTTATATAGTCAGAATTACGTTATAAAGTCAGAATTTTAATATAGTCAGAATTGCGTGATATAGTCAGAATTACGCGATATAGTCAGAATTGCGTTATATAGTCAGAATTACGTTATAAAGTCAGAATTTTAATATAGTCAGAATTACACGATATAGTCAGAATTGCGTTATATAGTCAGAATTACGTGATATAGTCAGAATTACACGATATAGTCAGAATTACACGATATAGTCAGAATTACGTTATAAAGTCAGAATTTTAATATAGTCAGAATTACACGATATAGTCAGAATTGCGTTATATAGTCAGAATTACGTGATATAGTCAGAATTATGTGATATAGTCAGAATTGCGCGATATAGTCAGAATTGCATGATATAGTCAGAATTACGTGATATAGTCAGAATTATGTGATATAGTCAGAATTACGCGATATAGTCAGAATTGCGCAATATAGTCAGAATTGCATGATATAGTCAGAATTACGCGATATAGTCAGAATTGCGCGATATAGTCAGAATTGCGCGATATAGTCAGAATTGCATGATAAAGTCAGAATTGCGAGATATAAAGTCAGATAATTCTGTATATCTCGAAATTCTGACTTTATATTGCGCAATTCTGAGCTGTTAACTCAGATTAATGAGAGAAAAATTTTATATTCTATGGCGGACACAATCTTTTTATTCGCAAGTCCTCAATCAAACATTTGTTTTCCTCTCTCCACCGTCAGGATCTCCTCGCTGAGCCCGTTACTAGAGTGGATGTGCCACAGTTAGTCCTCCAGCTACTCGAGATGGTGAAGCAGTTTCATTCCTGTCAGGTGGTCCTCGGAGGCCTGAAGCCGGAAACCTTGTACTCTCACCACAGGTACATGGATAACACACATGCACACGCAAGCACACGTTACTATCGAGACCCGTTTCCAAGCCGCTGTCCTGTGTTTGTGGCCGCAGTGGCATCACAGCTGTAGATTTCTCCAGCGCAGTGGATCTGCTGCTCCAGACTGACGTGAGAACGGCACAAGATCTTCCTTCTGCACAGCAATACATACAGCAGGGTCTCCTGTCAGCCTCTGCGTCTCCTTATCAGGTACAGTCATCCCCTCTCTCCTTCCATACAGGTCAAACTCCACACATTAGAATATGGTGCAAAAGTTCAGTAATTCAACTTAAAAGCTGAAACTAATATATTATATAGACTCATTACATGCAAAGTGAGATATTTCAAGCCTTTATGTGTTATAATTGTGATGATTATGGATTACAGATATGAAAACCCCAAAGTCAAAATTAGAATATTGTGAAAAGGTTTTCATATCTGTAATCCATAATCATCACAATTATAACACATAAAGGCTTGAAATATCTCACTTTGCATGTAATAAGTCTATATAATATATTAGTTTCAGCTTTTAAGTTGAATTATTGACTCTCAGTCAGGGCTGTCAAACGATTAATCGCATCCAAAATAAAAGTTTGTGTTTACATCATATATGTGGGTGAACTATGTATAATTATTTTATATACACACACATCACATGCATGTATATTTAGGAAAAAAATATTATTTATATATAAAATATTTATATTTATATATAATATAAACTATACATAAATCTATATACAGTAAATACATGAAAATATTTCTTAAATATATACAATCATGTCTGTGTATATATATATATATAATAATTATACACAGTGCACCCACATAAACTTTTATTTTGGATGCGATTAATCGTTTGACAGCCCTACTCTCAGTCTTTATTCACCTTTTTCTTATGGTTTCTCAATAGAATTCATAAAAGTATAGAATAGAATATGATAGTTCTAATAGGGGCTAGTGTGACAACATGCCCCGGTTTAAACCCAGCGAGTGTGTTCTGCTGTTACATTAGCGTTACAGAACCACATCAACTGTTAAATAACAGATATAGGATTAAAATCATATCAGATTTGTCTAATTTTATATAAACGCAATAAAACAGATTAAAAAATGAACTTATGGAATTTACTTTTGCTACTTTTGATATCTTCCAAAGATTTCTGAATTTTGCCGCAATTCTTTCTCAGTGGCATGTGTGTGAAGTTTTACCATGTGTGTAACTATGGCTCAAGCTGATTGGCAACCAATGAAGTGTGTAAAATGAATAATTGTTGTATTTAATTTTCGAGATTATCTCTGCTCTCTTGCAACAGGTTGATCTGATTGGCCTAGCAGAGATCGTGCACACTCTGCTGTTTAACCGACCAATGAGAGTAAGGCAGGAGAACTCGGTCTGGAGTTTGGAGGAGTGCTCTGGATCTGACCAGAGGTACAGTCAACACCAGATATTAATATAGTACAGACATATAGACCATTTCACAAGATGTAAACAACACTGGTCCAGAAGCACTTCCTGTTTCAGTTTTTTAACACTACATAAAAGCTGGGATAAAATACAACCAACAGAACATTTAAAACTGAATCAAAAAGTTAAACAAACATCTTTAATATGTTTTCTTTACATGTGAAATAAAGAAAACAGGAAACAGGAAGTGCTTCTGGACCATAAGCTCATATTTCACCAATAAGACAAAAGAAAGCAGACAGAGAGTGTGTGTGTGTGTGTGTTACGTTCGAAAATCGATTGCACAATCGATCGGACCATCGAACACAAGTTTCGAAAACAAAAATAGGGAATCAATTTTAACCGCTTTTATTTTTACCCAAAATGTGTGTCAGGTGGGCAGATCAGTACAGCACACAGAACATGAAGGATGCTGGGAAATAACAATGTCTTTTCTCTTCACCAAATGCTTTTTAAAATTTGCTTTTACTTCAATGCAGACATGGAAAATCAATTTTACAATCGATCCAATGAACACTAATGTGTCGGCGACAGCTCTAGTGTGTGTGTGTGTGTGTGTGATCATAATGCAAAAACACAAATCTCATAATCAAAAATATTTGGTAACGCTTTATAATTAGTTATTGCATTAATAATGAGCAGTACAATTAATGTTAGTTAATAAAAATACAACTTTTCATTGATAGTTTGTTCGCTCGGGTCCATTAAATAATAACAACAGTGATGTCAAATAATGTAACCGATACCAGTTTTTGTTTTAACAATGTATAATGTTGAAATTAACATTAACTAAGGGATTTTCTTTTAAGTATTTTGTTATTGTTGATTTATATTAACAAATTAAACCGTTCTGTGAAGTGTTTCCAAATATTCTGAATGAAGTATTTGCTTATCTTTATACAGATCTTTTAAGATTTGCAATTTAAACAGTTTTAAAAACTATTCCAGTATGGATGTTGAGTAGCCTGGATGGCATCATTTTTTGTTCGGAAAGTTCGGTCTGGACTCGATCCATTGAGGAGTAATTATGATCAGGCAAAAAATGTTCGGGCCAATCGTATATTGCCTTTATACGATGATGGACAGATGATCTGCAGGGACGTAATCATCACGTTATCAAGGCATTTGTCGATCGGAAAGATATTTTTGCCGTCCTTCCTACATGATTCGGCAAAAGTGTAACTTATCAGCTGGCTCTGACGGTCGTTAAGAAGATGGGACGTAATGAAAAGCCTGTGGTCGTTGGGGTTTCTCAAGTAAAAGAAGTTATTTAACTTGTAAAATAAGTAAGTTCTGTAGTTGACAACTGTATGCAAAGTAGTTGACTTACTGCGTTGCTCTGATTGGTTGTAGGTTTACCGACTATCCAATTGAGTGCAGAGTTTTTTTTTCCTGGTTCGGTTACGACACGCCTCATAATCAAAGCCCAACGGAGCAGATCAGACTCATCTTCCGACAAGATTATGAGTATGACGAAGTCAGGCTAGATGTTGAGCATAAATTTGTTTGATTTGTGTTGTGTTCCAGCGCTCCTGTGAGCTCCTTATGGAAGGACTTCTTCCTCATGATTCTGAATCCACAGCACAAGTCTTCCTCGCTGGTTTTGTCCGAGCTCATCAGTAACGTGAACGACAGCTTATGAATATCCAACGTCACACTATTTAATTGTTCTTTTCATTGCATGTGAAACTGTGTCTGTGGAATTTGTGCTATATATTGATCTTTATACACGTTAATAAACTATTTTCACAATGTAGGCTTGGGTGTTTTTTGAATTATTAATAATATCTCAGTTTAATCTCAGATAGAAGTGGTTTATGATGCGATAGGTTGTTTTATAGTAAATAAATGATATCTGACACTATATAACACAACTTAACCCTCACCTTCCCAGCCAGAAGTGACCGGAGGCCTAAAAATGAAACTTCTTCCATCCCAGTAAAACCAATGCAATTTATTTTTGTTCTATAATATTTATTCTTTTTAATTTAGTATTTTGAGACAATTTGATTGAATTTATCAATATTTATGCAATATTTATGGTCTATTTTTTCAATGGAAATAAATATATTTTTTGTATATATATATTTTAAAAAAATATATAAATGCAGTATTTTAGTTTAATATAGAGTGTAGGCCTTCAGAAAAAAATATTATTTGAAGAAAATTAGCACCATCCGGTTACAGTATAGAGAAAAGGCGTAGAATCAGGGTGTAACCACTAGATGGCATGTACAGCTATTCATGGAGAGGCATTGACTCTCCTGTGACGACTTGCCCCGGTGTGATTAGAATTTAAAACCTTGAGTAAAGTACAGATACGCAAAAAAAGCTACTTAAGTACAGAAACGAATAACATTTACTTCGTTGCTGTCCACCACTGCTTGCCCGTGTAGAGAAGTGTGTGTGTTTGTGTGTGTGTTACAGTATTTATTAATCTCTCCCAAATTAACAGATATAATTAATATTAGTTGAATGTCAAAATTAATATTAACTAAGATTATTAATTGCGTTAGTATGTCATTGTTAATGAATGTTAAAAAATGCAACCTTATTGTAAAATAAGGTTAATGTTATAAACCAACTAAGATTAAAACATGCTCTGGCAAAATTTGTCTTTGTTCGTTCAATAAACAGATCAGCCATATTCTAATCTTAAACAACGATGATTAGCACTTGGGTATGCTATTGTTCTGCTGCTAGTAACCTAGATTAGTTACAACTAGCTATAGTAACTATATATAGCTATAGTTATAAAGCTTCTGAAAAGCACACCGAATGCTGCAATTGTCCAATCAGAATCAATTATTCCAGAGAGATGGGCGATAATAACGTGATTATCGTTTATTATGCTGTTTTTATAAAGCAAAATCGATCATTGGATTGTACAGCTGTCTATACCCAGCTAACAGGGAACGTTCCCAGAACATTCACTAACGTTCTTTAAAAGTTGTGTAAATGTTAGGACAAAACGTTATTAAAATAATGTTTTCGGAACGTTCATATAACATTATTAACGTTCTTGTAACGTTGAGAGAAAACGTTCTTAGAACAACGTTCTTGGAACGTCTTTATCACGTTATTTGTATTTGATGAACGTTCTCATTACGTTGATAAAAAACGTTCTTAGAACAACGTTATCGGAACGTCTTTATCAGGTTATTTGTGTTTGATAAACGTTCTCATAACGTTCCAGCAACATTATGCTAACCTTAGGATAACGTTCTAACAACATTATGCTAACGTTCCAGCAACGTTCTGCAAACATTAAGACACCGTTCCAGCAACGTTAAGCAAACTGGACATTTCCACGTTTTTAGAACATTTTAAATTAACGTTCCCACAACCAAAATGGAACGTTAGAAAAACATTCTCAGAACCTAACTTTGTTAGCTGGGTAATAGTTTTATTATAGAAAAAAACGCATCGGATGTGTTACGCTCCGATGGATGAACACTCAGACGTTAATGATTGACGTCCAGAGCTCTTTTGCTAGTGAAATGACTTGTGGAGGAGTTCATCGCTGTCGACAGAGGAACACACACTCGATCGGCCGCTGGGTGAGTGTGTGACTGAATATTCACTCCTTACTGAAGTTAAACTGTAATGCATGGCTGCAATTAATCAACATTATTCTGTTGACATAATAATGTTCATCATTACATCGTGTTTGACGTTTTAATGGGTTTCTGTAAAGTTTTAGTTTTTTTTAGAATAGTGCTAATGAATGAGTGACTCAGTTCCCCTATCTTCAATACTTTAATCCCTTAAAACTCATCTTTGATCACCAAAATTACATATTTAAGTAAAAATAATAATTAATTATTCATGCCTTAAAATATCTTGAATGTAACTCGACACCCTCGCCTCATTCAGTATGCGCGGTTCTATGAATGATCACACGTTGATCTGATTGGTTACAAGGTGGTTTGTGACGTCAGAAACACCAGCGATTTCAAAGCGTGTTTTTGAGACTGTCTTTGGTTCACTGCAGTTTAAAGGAGGAAATACGACTTATTAATTTAGATATTTGCACAAGGGTGTTACATTTCAAGCTAATTTAACGCATAATACACGGAAAAAAAACATTTGTCATTTTGGTGATCAAAGATGAGTTTTAAGGGATACAATTAATGACTACAGGAGGAATTTAAGATTTATTTTTTTTTTTAGTTCTAAAGGCCATGTGATTGGTTACAATCGCTATTAAAGTTTCTTTTTTGCCACAGAATAAAAAAAAGAATTCAGTAAAAATAGTCCAAATTGTAAGTTTAAATCGTGCAATTCTGACTTTTTTTCTTACAATTTCAGAAGTTTATACAGTGCCTCACAATTCGGATAACACAATCATAAAACTTTAAATAGACGTTTTAGATGTTTGTTTAAACAGCTGCTTATTGTTAATTGTGAGAAAAAAAGCTTTTTTGACAGTTGTGCTCACCCACCAAACCTTGACCTCCCAGAATGCAATAAGCTGCAATTACTTTCATTTTCCAGTGTTTTGAACATTACACGTGTCTTGCTGCAAACCAACTATACAGATTTACTAGGTTAAGTTTCATGTCTGGTAATGAACCAGTGAATAAGCCATTCATTTAGTCGTGGTCGCTGTTGGACCTGCATCATCATCCTCATCATCATCTTCATCATCTGCGTGTCGGTGCAGATCTCCAGCTGACGGGTTTGCACATCAAGGGCGTGTCGTAAATTCTTCAGTGGTCCTGAAATTCTCCATGAGTCGACTTCTTTTAGTTTGGAAAAGGGATCCGGACTGATGAAATAATCCAAACCCTAAAGCTACTGTTTTACACATTTCTAAGGCCATTAACGATCTACTTTGCTGATAAACCTGTCGCACACATGCTTCTGTCGTCTGATTCATGGTTTAGGCTTTTGGGGGGGAAGGTTTATTTGTTCAACTCCCAGTCATTGTGTTGCATTGCACATACAGAGGTTTGATCATAGAACTAAGCATAAATTGCATATTTGAGTTCTTTTTGATCTGGATATTCTCATTATATCATATGATTTAAGTTGCATCTGACAATTTGCATTTAGATTATGTTAGGATTCAAATAACTTAGGGTTCGTTTCCACGATAACACGCTTAAAACGGAGAACAGTTTTCCGCGTACAGACAACGATCCCCGTTCACACGCGAAACCGCTGTGTTCTGCTGCCAGGCCACTAGATGGCGATGAAACACTATAGACTGAACACGTAATGCGCATGTGCATGACGGAATTATCTTCACAGATGCGCGTTTTTGCTGTTTAGTGTTTACACGAGGAGACCGTTTTCAAAAACGTGCATTTTGAAACCCGTTTTCCGTGTAAATGTAATTGTCGTGTAAACGAACGGTCAAAACGCTTAAAGTTTTACATTTTTTGTTAAAAACGGAGTCGTGTAAACAGCCCCTTCTTTTTTTTTTTTTTTTTTTTTTTTAAACAGCCCCTTCGTCTCACACGTCAATGGTTTTGATGACATCACTCTGCACTTCAGCGTCTAACCAGATTTTCTGTCCAATCAAATACTCTCTAGAATCTGAAGCTCCGCCCCTTACATTAATAACCGAGCCTGAAGCTGCGGCTGAAATCAGTCGCTTGTTCACACATTTACTGTTGTCTGCATGGTGCATGAATGGCACATAGTGCACTATATAGGGGATGGGGAACGATTCAGACAGTTTCCATTGAGCAAATGAAGTCTTGTTTCTTAGAGCGGATCACATGATCGAGTCGACACAGACCAGAAAAATTGGATCCATTTGAGTTCTACACAAAATACTGTATTTTACAGGAATATGGAGGAGATTATGAGGAAAAGCGATGAGAAATAAGCAGTGAACTATGGCTTTAGTGAGCTCAACAACAGCCCAGGCCAACCAAACGCTACTGGCCGTTTTAAAAAGGGGGAGGAGCTGTTTTATAGGCCCCGCCCGGTCATCTTGTTTCAGGTAAATTACATCAACACTCTGAATAAGTTTCAAGGCACTTCAGTGGGTCTGAGGATGGTTTCTGATTGGCTGTGAATCTTTATAATGGTCATTAGCTGAAGAAAAATCGTTTCCCCAAAAGCATCGTGAATGCAAGTTCCGTTGAATAGTATTCAATATTATTTATATTCACTGATTAAACTGATTTGGTTTAATGGATTGTGACGCCGCTACTTTCTTCTAGAAACAAACTTTGTTGCATTATTTTCCTGTTACACTCTAAAAAATGCTGGGTTGTTTTGACCCAACTTTGGGTCAAATATGGACTAACCCAGCCGTTGGGTTAAATTTTAACATTACATTTTTAACCCAACATTTCGGGTTTGTCCATATTTGACCCAAAATTGGGTTAAAACAACCCAGCATTTTTTAGAGTGTATCTCTGTAAAGCTGCTCTGAAACACTGTTGTGTAAATAAAGCTCACTTCACTTCAACTGTGTTGTTAATGACGGACTATATATAGTCCGTCATTAACACAGTTCAATATATATATATATATTGAACATTACATTATATATGGATGTTTAAGTCATTTCAACTTGAATTACATTAAAAAATGAGGTGACTTGTATGACTTATAAAAACAGTTGTAAATTGCAACTTGTTTTGCCAAGTTAAAGCAATGTAAGAACAAACACGATTTCGTTATCACTGCCTCGTTATCTTTATAGTTGTGCTTTTAGAGTTATATCTCTATTGTGTTTGGTGTGAGCGGGCTTTAGAGTGACTTTTACTCCAGAAGGAAGTGAGTAAACTGGTGTAGATCTGACCAAGAGTCTGTCGGTGACTCAGATCGGAGAGACGCTCCCAAACCTGCGAACATGCAGCGGCACGCAGACCTACATGCTGATGGGAGAAACTGTGTGTGTGTGTGTGTGTGTGTGTGTGTGTGAGAGATCTTCACGAGCGTTACGGCGATCCTCAGCTCCAGGTAAGACCGATTCAACGTCAATTCGTCTTGATTCTCTCTCCCTCTCTCTGACTGCTCTCTCAGTTAAGATCTCTGGATGGTGTTGGACTTTGTTGCATGCCAGAAGACAGTAATCTTGAGGTTATAGAGGAGAAGAGTTGTGGAGAACGAGCTCTGGAAGATCATGTGGTTGAGGAGCGGCTTCGTCCTCGTCTTATTCACTCCCACACTGCAAACGCGTGTTCTTCCTCAGCATTTAAGTCTTGTTTTCCATATGCAAATATCTACATATTCTTACATCGAGATGCATTCACTGGAGAAGCAAAAGGATTGTCTGAACAGATTGAAGTTTGATTTATTTTTGCTTTAAACACACTGGAGAAAAAGTAACCAATATTTACTTAGTTTTAATTTCGAGATTTTTTCAAGTAAATTACACATAGAATTAAGTAAACTCTGCTTAACTAAGTTGAGTAAATTTAACAAAGACAATAAGTAATCAACCTTATTAAATATGTAGGCCAGTGCATCATGGGAACAGCAGTATCAGAAAAGGTCAGTAGGTTTTACTTAATTTAATGATGTTGATAGTTAATTTATGCAAGCTTAAATGAGTGCTAACATAGAATTCACTTTTCTTTTTTTATTGTTGCCTTAACTATCTTTTTCATGTAGAAATTAATATGGAGAACAATATTATTTTTCTTACCTTAGGGGCAGATATTTGTTTGAAAAGTGCTTGAATTTTTCTTACTAAATTAGTCTGTCATATTTCACCTCAAAAACAAAATAAATACATAATTGGTCACATTTTTACAATAAATGGCCTGACTCATCTTAGTTAGCCACATATATATATATATATATATATATATATATATATATATATATATATATATATATATATATATATGGCTAACTTGTAAGACTATATACACTCTAAAAAATGCTGGGTTGTTTTAACCCAACTTTGGGTCAAATATGGACTAACCCAGCCGTTGGGTTAAATTTTTACATTACATTTTTAACCCAACATTTCGGGTTTGTCCATATTTGACCCAAAATTGGGTTAAAACAACCCAGCATTTTTTAGAGTGTATGTATATATTCAAAATTGATTTATTATTATTATTATTATTATTATTATTAAAAGTCAGAATTGTTAGAAAAAGTCAGAATTTTGATTAAAAAAAGTCATAATTGCAATTTAAAAACCTTAAATTTGGGGATTCTTCTCATTCTTTTCATAACTTGATAACTTGCATACAAGATTATTATCATGTGAAGGAGTTGTAAACTTGTGAGATAAAAAATCTGAATTGCAAATTTAAAAAAATTCAGAATTGCAATAAAAAAGTCTGAATTGTTATTCAGTGGCGGAAACAAGCGTCCGTACAATTGTGTAAGCATTATTTATTGAGGTATGCATTTGGAATACAAGACATGAATTGATTTTCCGTAATGAGAATTGTTATATTAGCCTACTATTATAGAAGGACAAAAATTTTAAGTAAAATAAAAATATTGAAATAATTGTATATGCAAAATGTAATTTATTTTTATTTTCTTTCGATCCCGAGGTGACCTGGATGTTTTAATGAGATTATAATGAATAAAGTTGAGCTGTAAGTGATGGTAAATAACAGTAAATGCAAGCCTTGAAACATTCGTCAGCAGTTTCTGTCGTTTGCTAGATCATCTCTGTGGTGTGTGTGTCTCAATCCGGTTGCACAAACCCAATGCGAATAATGCATAATGATGTAGTAGTTTTGTTAAGGCTGATCTTTTACTTGTCTAAACAGAGCATGACATTCCTGGACATGGATTTGGCATGAACATGATGGCCTGATGAGGAGAGCAAAACGTAAGGTGAATCTTAAACCTTCTGTTCATAACTGTTTAAAGTAACCATATTCCATGGAACTTGCACAAACCAAGATTATTTTACACATATGGAGTAATTGTAGTGCAACTGCATCTTAAAATCTTGGGTTTTTTTGACAATTAATTTCAACTATGAGAAATATGTGAAAAAAATGCATGTTATTGGAAATTCACATATTGTCATAGTCAAGTGATTTTCAAATTCAAATTCTGAAAAAGTCAGAATTGTGAGAAATAAAGTCAGAATTGCGAGATATTAAGCCAGAATTGCGAGATATAAAGTCAGAATTGCGAGATATAAAGTCAGAAGTGTGTGATATATATATCAGAATTGCGAGATATAAAGTCAGAATTATGAGAAATAAAGTCAGAATTGCAAGAAATAAAATCAGTATTGTGAGAAACAAAGTCAGAATTGCGAGATATAAATTCAGCAAGACATAAAGTCAGAATTGCGAGAAACAAAGTCAGAGTTTTGAGAAACAAAGTCAGAATTGCGAGAAAAAAAGTCAGAGTTTTGAGAAACAAAGTCAGAATTGCGAGATATAAATTCAGCGAGAAATAAACTCAGAATTGTGAGAAATACAGTCAGAATTGCGAGATATAAATTCAGCGAGAAATAAACTCAGAATTGTGAGAAATACAGTCAGAATTGCGAGATATAAATTCAGCAAGACATAAAGTCAGAATTGCGAGAAACAAAGTCAGAGTTTTGAGAAACAAAGTCAGAATTGCGAGAAAAAAAGTCAGAGTTTTGAGAAACAAAGTCAGAATTGCGAGATATAAATTCAGCGAGAAATAAACTCAGAATTGCGAGAAATAGTCAGAAATGTGAGAAACAAAGTCAGAATTGCGAGATATAAATTCAGCGAGAAATAAACTCAGAATTGCGAGAAATAGTCAGAATTGCGAGAAACAAAGTCAGAATTGTGAGAAACAAAGTCAGAATTGCGAGAAATAGTCAGAATTGCGAGAAACAAAGTCCGAATTGCGAGAAACAAAGTCAGAATTGCGAGATATAAATTCAGCAAGACAAAGTCCGAATTGCGAGAAATAGTCAGAATTGTGAGAAACAAAGTCAGAATTGCGAGAAACAAAGTCAGAATTGCGAGATATAAATTCAGCGAGAAATAAACTCAGAATTGTGAGAAAGTCAGAATTGTGAGAAACAAAGTCAGAATTGCGAGATATAAATTCAGCGAGACAAAGTCAGAATTGCGAGAAACAAAGTCAGAATTGCGAGATATAAATTCAGTGAGAAATAAACTCAGAATTGTGAGAAACAAAGTCAGAATTGTGAGAAACAAAGTCAGAATTGCGAGATATAAATTCAGCGAGAAATAAACTCAGAATTACGATAAACAAAGTCAGAATTGTGAGAAACAAAGTCAGAATTGCGAGAAATAGTCAGAATTGCGAGAAACAAAGTCAGAATTGTGAGAAACAAAGTCAGAATTGCGAGATATAAATTCAGAATTATGAGAAATAAAGTCAGAATTGCAAGAAATAAAATCAGTATTGTGAGAAACAAAGTCAGAATTGCGAGATATAAATTCAGCAAGACAAAGTCAGAATTGCGAGAAACAAAGTCAGAGTTTTGAGAAACAAAGTCAGAATTGCGATATAAAGTCAGAAGTGTGTGATATATATATCAGAATTGCGAGATATAAAGTCAGAATTATGAGAAATAAAGTCAGAATTGCAAGAAATAAAATCAGTATTGTGAGAAACAAAGTCAGAATTGCGAGATATAAATTCAGCAAGACATAAAGTCAGAATTGCGAGAAACAAAGTCAGAGTTTTGAGAAACAAAGTCAGAATTGCGAGAAAAAAAGTCAGAGTTTTGAGAAACAAAGTCAGAATTGCGAGATATAAATTCAGCGAGAAATAAACTCAGAATTGTGAGAAATACAGTCAGAATTGCGAGATATAAATTCAGCGAGAAATAAACTCAGAATTGTGAGAAATACAGTCAGAATTGCGAGATATAAATTCAGCAAGACATAAAGTCAGAATTGCGAGAAACAAAGTCAGAGTTTTCAGAAACAAAGTCAGAATTGCGAGAAAAAAAGTCAGAGTTTTGAGAAACAAAGTCAGAATTGCGAGATATAAATTCAGCGAGAAATAAACTCAGAATTGCGAGAAATAGTCAGAAATGTGAGAAACAAAGTCAGAATTGCGAGATATAAATTCAGCGAGAAATAAACTCAGAATTGCGAGAAATAGTCAGAATTGCGAGAAACAAAGTCAGAATTGTGAGAAACAAAGTCAGAATTGCGAGAAATAGTCAGAATTGCGAGAAACAAAGTCCGAATTGCGAGAAACAAAGTCAGAATTGCGAGATATAAATTCAGCAAGACAAAGTCTGAATTGCGAGAAATAGTCAGAATTGTGAGAAACAAAGTCAGAATTGCGAGAAACAAAGTCAGAATTGCGAGATATAAATTCAGCGAGAAATAAACTCAGAATTGTGAGAAAGTCAGAATTGTGAGAAACAAAGTCAGAATTGCGAGATATAAATTCAGCGAGACAAAGTCAGAATTGCGAGAAACAAAGTCAGAATTGCGAGATATAAATTCAGTGAGAAATAAACTCAGAATTGTGAGAAACAAAGTCAGAATTGTGAGAAACAAAGTCAGAATTGCGAGATATAAATTCAGCGAGAAATAAACTCAGAATTACGATAAACAAAGTCAGAATTGTGAGAAACAAAGTCAGAATTGCGAGAAATAGTCAGAATTGCGAGAAACAAAGTCAGAATTGTGAGAAACAAAGTCAGAATTGCGAGATATAAATTCAGCGAGACAAAGTCAGAATTGCGAGAAATAGTCAGAATTGCGAGAAACAAAGTCAGAATTGTGAGATATAAATTCAGCGAGAAATAAACTCAGAATTGTGAGAAACAAAGTCAGAATTGCGAGATATAAATTCAGCGAGACAAAGTCAGAATTGCGAGAAACAAAGTCAGAATTGCGAGATATAAATTCAGCGAGAAATAAACTCAGAATTGTGAGAAACAAAGTCAGAATTGCGAGATATAAATTCAGCGAGACAAAGTCAGAATTGCGAGAAACAAAGTCAGAATTGCGAGATATAAATTCAGCGAGAAATAAACTCAGAATTGTGAGAAAGTCAGAATTGTGAGAAACAAAGTCAGAATTGCGAGATATAAATTCAATGAGAAATAAACTCAGAATTGTGAGAAACAAAGTCAGAATTGCGAGATATAAATTCAGTGAGAAATAAACTCAGAATTGTGAGAAACAAAGTCAGAATTGCGAGATATAAATTCAGCGAGACAAAGTCAGAATTGCGAGAAACAAAGTCAGAATTGCGAGATATAAATTCAGCGAGAAATAAACTCAGAATTGTGAGAAAGTCAGAATTGTGAGAAACAAAGTCAGAATTGCGAGATATAAATTCAATGAGAAATAAACTCAGAATTGTGAGAAACAAAGTCAGAATTGCGAGATATAAATTCAGTGAGAAATAAACTCAGAATTGTGAGAAACAAAGTCAGAATTGCGAGATATAAATTCAGCGAGAAATAAAGTCAGAATTGCAAGAAGTAGTCAGAATTGTGAGATATAAATTCAGCGAGACATAAAGTCAGAATTGCAAGAAATAGTCAGAATTGCGAGAAACAAAGTCAGAATTGCGAGATATAAATTCAGCGAGACATAAAGTCAGAATTGCAAGAAATAGTCAGAATTGTGAGAAACAAAGTCAGAATTGTGAGAAACAAAGTCAGCATTGTGAGAAACAAAGTCAGAATTGTGAGATATAAATTCAGCGAGAAATAAACTCAGAATTGTGAGAAACAGTCAGAATTGTGAGATATAAATTCAGCGAGACATAAAGTCAGAATTGCAAGAAATAGTCAGAATTGCGAGAAACAAAGTCAGAATTGCGAGATATAAATTCAGCGAGACAAAGTCAGAATTGCGAGAAACAAAGTCAGAATTGCGAGATATAAATTCAGCGAGAAATAAAGTCAGAATTGTGAGAAATAAAGTCAGAATTGTGAGAAATAAATTCAGAATTGCGACAAATAAAGTCAGAATTGCGAGATATAGTCAGAATTGCGAGAAACAAAGTCAGAATTGTGAGAAACAAAGTCAGAATTGCGAGATATAAATTCAGCGAGAAATAAACTCAGAATTGTGAGATATAAAGTCAGAATTGCGAGAAACAAAGTCAGAATTGTGAGAAACAAAGTCAGAATTGCGAGAAACAAAGTCAGAATTGTGAGAAACAAAGTCAGAATTGCGAGAAACAAAGTCAGAATTGTGAGAAATAAAGTCAGAATTGTGAGAAACAAAGTCAGAATTGTGAGAAACAAAGTCAGAATTGCGAGAAACAAAGTCAGAATTGCGAGAAACAAAGTCAGAATTGTGAGATATAAAGTCAGAATTGCGAGATATAGTCAGAATTGCGAGAAACAAAGTCAGAATTGTGAGAAACAAAGTCAGAATTGCGAGATATAAATTCAGCGAGAAATAAACTCAGAATTGTGAGAAATAAAGTCAGAATTGCGAGAAACAAAGTCAGAATTGTGAGAAACAAAGTCAGAATTGCGAGAAACAAAGTCAGAATTGTGAGAAACAAAGTCAGAATTGTGAGAAATAAAGTCAGAATTGTGAGAAACAAAGTCAGAATTGTGAGAAACAAAGTCAGAATTGCGAGAAACAAAGTCAGAATTGCGAGAAACAAAGTCAGAATTGCGAGATATAAAGTCAGAATTGCGAGATATAAAGCTTGCTTAATTATTATGCTTAATAATGCTTCTTGTTATTGCAATAATGCAACATTGCAAGTTCAACTAGTCAAGTGATTTTCAATACTCAAATTCTGCAATTGATTGTCCATTTAAAAATCTTATTTATCCAATGTTGCGTCAATATTCTCGGGTTTGATAGAAAATCACCACCCATCTCATGTGTTGTTGGAATGGATAACAGTTCTAAAGCACATAATGAAATACTCAACCAGTTTGGTTAGTGTAAATACATCTGAGACGAGTTATGGCAGGGCGTATCTCTATGATGTGACGCATCACTATCTTCACTTGTTTTTATGATTTAGTTTCTGCAACTCTAAATTTACTAGATCAGGAACATTAGATGTGTCGTTCTTCAGCGAGAAAGAATCAGAAACGCACGTTTGTAGAGGAAAGCAGGATTGAGATTGCTAAATGCACAAATGTAAACGAGTTTTTACTACATGTTTCGGCTAATTTTCATTTTTAAGAATATGGTGAATAATATGACATAAAAATAGATTTTTTTTGTGTGTTGCATTTTTTTTAATTTTTTCCTCACAATTCTGACTTTATATCTCGGAATTTAGTTTTTCTTGCATTTCCAACTTTATTTCTCCCAATTCTGAGTTAATTTCTTGCAATTCTGTCTTTTTCTCGCAATTACGACTTTATATTTCACAATTCTGACTTTATATCTCGCAATTCTGAGTTTATATCTCGCAATTACGACTTTATATATCACAATTCTGACTTTATATCTCGCAATTCTGACTTTATATATCACAATTCTGAGTTTATATCTCGCAATTACGACTTTATATATCACAATTCTGACTTTATATCTCGCAATTACGACTTTATATATCACAATTCTGACTTTATAACTTGCAATTCTGACTTTATTTCTCGCAATTCTGACTTTTATATCTCGCAATTCTGACTTTATATCTCGCAATTCTGACTTTATATCTCGCAATTCTGACTTTTATATCTCGCAATTACGACTTTATATCTCGCAATTCTGACTTTATATCTCGCAATTCTGACTTTTATATCTCACAATTCTGACTTTATATCTCGCAATTACGACTTTAAATATCACAATTCTGACTTTATAACTTGCAATTCTGACTTTATTTCTCGCAATTCTGACTTTTATATCTCGCAATTCTGACTTTATATCTCGCAATTACGACTTTATATCTCGCAATTCTGACTTTATATCTCGCAATTACGACTTTAAATATCACAATAATACCTTTATAACTTGCAATTCTGACTTCATTTCTCGCAATTCTGACTTTTATATCTCGCAATTACGACTTTATATTTCGCAATTCTAACTTTATATCTCGCAATTCTGACTTTTATATCTCACAATTCTGACTTTATATCTCGCAATTACGACTTTAAATATCACAATTCTGACTTTATAACTTGCAATTCTGACTTTATTTCTCGCAATTCTGACTTTTATATCTCGCAATTCTGACTTTATATCTCGCAATTACGACTTTATATCTCGCAATTCTGACTTTATATCTCGCAATTACGACTTTAAATATCACAATAATACCTTTATAACTTGCAATTCTGACTTCATTTCTCGCAATTCTGACTTTTATATCTCGCAATTCTGACTTTATATCTCGCAATTCTGACTTTAAATATCACAATAATACCTTTATAACTTGCAATTATGACTTTTTTTCTTGCAATTATGATTTCATATCTTACAATTTAAATTGTTTTTATAACTTGCAATTTTATTTCGTGAGATTTTCGTTGATATCTCATGATTCAGACTTTTTTTTTCTCAGTTCCAAGTTTTTTCACACAGTTCTGAGGGGAAAAAAGTCGAAATAAGACACACAAACTCGCAGTTTAGACTTATGTCCCATAATTGCCAGAGATACACTCGCAATTTCTGGAAGAAAAGTAATTATGAGATAAAAAGTCGCACATTTTTTTAGTCCACGCCAAAAACAAGCTTCCATAATTGAATCTAAATGAGCGTTTCAACACAGAAATCTCAATGCTCAATAATTATGACCTCTTCTTTGCACATACAGTTTCTCAACCATGTTTTAAAGGATATGACTTGGTAAATAATATTGACTTCCTGATTTTTATTACACAATTTGAGTAAACATGGCGAAAATGGGTGTTCCCAATCCCAACCTGTCTAATGTTGTATATTGACATGCATTTTGGCCGAGTGTATAAAGTAAGTTCAACTATCTGCAAACCCCTTAAGTTATGTTTTAACAAATCAAAAGGCCCTGAGGTTTTCTGAAAGGCCAGGTATCTGATCCAGCGTGGCATGCTGGGATTGAGGGCTGGATCGTGTCCCGACGTGTTGCAGGAAAGCACGGGCCGAAGGATTTCTCCAGCGTGTGCAAACGCTCCTCATCTGTCATGTGTTTCTCTCCACACCCGCTGAATAAACAGCACAGAGACGCAGGACACCGACTCTGGACGGTTCTTCTTCTCACTCATGTGTGTGTGTGTGTGTTTCTGTCCTGCTCAGGGTCTGTGCACAGAGGAGACGAATGAACTGAACTGAGGGAAATCACACACAACTGCACAGGTAAGACCTATTCAATTCAAGTTGGTTCATATGATTCTAGTTGAGTTAATGAAATACTGTTTATATATATATAAGGACGGACAAAACCAGTTCTGCTCATGTTCATCACCACTAGAACCAATAAACTGATGATGATGTGTTGAAGGTGTCTGAAACTGTTTTGGTTTGGCTGTAGGTATATTGGTTTAGCCAGGTTTGACGTGTTGTGTGTTCGTCTTCTGCAGATTATATCTAGTGCTCTTATTTGAGTTACTGTTGCCTGTCCATCAGTCGAACCAGTCTGATCCTTCTGCTCTGATTGATCATTCTCCACTGGACCACTTGGTCTTGTTCAGATCATTCTCTGTATTTGATTTGAGATCTTTATTTTGAACATGTAAATAATAAATAAAAATACAGATATTAATCAATGAAACAAGGAACATCAATTAAAAGAAACAAAACAAAAAAACAAAAACAAAAAAACAACCCTCTATTTACATGTGCAAAAAGGAGTAGGAAGAAGTAAAACTTAAAACTCTGTAAACCCTAAAGAACGTTGTGTGTGAAAAAACTCACTAGATTAACCGTTTCTGAAATACTCAAAGTCACGTAAATCATCTTTCTTCTTCATTCTGATGCTCAGTTTGAACTCCAGCCAATCGTCTTCAACATTTCTACATGCATTGAGTTGCTGTCATGTGATTGGCCGATGAGATATTTGTGTTAACAAGCGGTTGAACGTGTGTGTGTGTGTGTGTATATTTGTAGATTCTGTGAAAATGTGCGTAATTTTGACAAAATAAGAGGAATTATCCAAAATGCATGTTTTTATTTAGTTTAGTACAAGATATTTTACATAATATATATAGTCCACAAGATAAAAATAGATATTTATTAAAATTCTTCTGTTCAAAAGTTTATGAACACTTGTTTCTTAAAGGGATGGTATAATGCCTTTTTCACAAGATGTAAAATAAGTCCCCAGAGTGTGTGTGTGTGTGAAGTTTTAACTCAAAATACCCCACAGATATTTATATATAGCGTGGTAAAATGGTAACTTTTTGAGTGTGAGCAAAAATGCACTGTTTTTGTGTCTGTCCCTTTAAATGCAAATGAGCTGGTTCTCCGGCGCAGGGGGCGGAGCTTCAAAGCTTCAAAAGCTCGTGTCCTTTTAGCTCTCTCTCTCACACACACACACACACTGAACATTTCAACAATCCATTTATCCATTTATATAACAATCCGAGACTCGAGAAGAAGTGACGACATGTAGAAGATATTAATATTTAAGTTGTACTTTGAAAGATATGAAAGATATTTCAGATCTCCAAATTCAAAAAATGTTCACCCCCGGCTCTTGAAGCATCGTGTTTCCTTCTGGAGCATCAGGGAACGTTGCTAAAAACGATATTCACGTACAGGCGACAATGTTGTGAAAACACACTGATCCGTGAGAAAGGTTAAAATGCACTGTATTATTCATGCCAGGCCAGTAGATGGCGATGTCACTTTGTAAAGAAACACTACGTGCCGATAGACTGAACACGTAACAAGCATAATGCAATTTTCGTGTTATTGTACGTTACACACAGATGATAGCGGTATTGTTTCCAAAAACGTGCACCTCTGTTGTTGTGTAAATTAACATCCAAATTGCGTACATTTTTCCGTTTTAGTTGAAAACAGTGTCTAATAAATGGCATTTTGTTTGATAACAGCGGCTGGAGAGATTTTAAAGCAATATTTACTTTTTTAAAACATACTTTATGGATAACATAATGGATAAAAAAAACTGAAATTCATTGTCATGTGTTCTGTACAGTCTTATCTGGTTATTTTGCGTGTTTATTGCTCTCAGTTTAATGTTCTCTAGTGGGCAAATATTGATTGACAGCTCATACAAGAGGAGTTTACAGACACACTCTGTCTTATATGGAAATCCACTGGCTTCTGTTTGTGCGGTTGTAGTTTACTGACTGCATATGTTTGCAAAACCCTTGAAGAACTGCAAAAAGTTGATCATTTTTAAGAAATGAGAGGGATCATAATAATGAGGTTAGTTTTTATTTAGGGTATGAAAGATAACTAACAGACTTGATCCTGAACCAAGAGGAAGCTTTTCATAATAATGCAGGTTGTAAAACACATGATGAAAACGTGTTATCAGAGTAACACAAATGACCCCTGATTAAAGCAATAAACATTAACAGAATGAACTATTTAAATAAAATATAATCATATGTTTCCAGTCATGCTGGGACTTCTGGTAATGTCCTTTTTTTTAACCATAAATTCATATTTTTTTCTTGCATTTTGCAAATTTGACAGAATTTTATTATAAAGTTAAATATATGACTTGACTTGACTTGACTTTATTGTCATTCATAATACAACAAGTGTATACAGAACGAAATTTCGTTTGCCTAGGCCACAGTTTTTTGCAGTTTCAATGCAGTATAAGTAAATGTTCAGACCCCAAAAATTTGGAAAAAAAAAAAAACAGATTATAATAAATAAATATATACCTAGCAAGGTGGAATAAATAATTATCCATAATATATATAATTATATATATATAATTATTAAAATAAAATGTTATTATTTTAATATATAAAATAATAATATATTTTATATAAAATAATAATGTATTTTATATATTTTAATAATATAGTTAAACACTGTATGCAGAATGTTAAGATAAATGTCTCTGGTGTTGAATTTAGGGCTGTCTATATGACAAAAATAGCAAAAGCAGGCTCTATTTAAACCTCTGAATCACCTGAAGTTCAAGCCAGGGTTTCCAGGTCCACAGTTTTCCCTACAACTAATATTATTTGTAGCCTCCCATCCGCTTTATTACTCCTGATAAGTCTCAGTTTTCAATTTCTGTCCAATTTATCATTAAATTCAAACTAAAATGGTATTTATGAAAACTACCGTATTCAACTGAGTGTTTCATTATTTTTATTTAATTTTTATTTTTTAAAATTTTTAATTATAAATTATCAGCTATCGTTATCGGCAGATATCATTCTGAATAATCGGCTATCAGTATCGAAAGATATCACTCTGAATTATCGGTTATTGCTATTGGCGAAAAATATAGTATCGGTGCAGCTCTAGTTTTTACTCTACCTTATTTATAGTATTTTTCTGTAAAAAATGACATATTTTTTTTACAGTGCATTGCTACACAAAAAAATGACATCGTTTATATCTCATGTTTTTATACATTTTGCATTGGGTTTATAAATTTGTTCCCATTCGGTTTAGGTCACAGGAGGACCTGAACTATTACGGAGGAGTAATAGTCGAACGGTGATCAGATAGTCAATATGTTCATCCGCGCCGGTGATGTGATTGATCGAGTTAATGCAGAAATGAGGCGCCTGACCCTTCCAGCAACACCACCATATAATCATGTCACCAGCAGCTCCTAGAGGACAAACAAAGTGGTCGATCAAACCTATCAAGCTTTATTAGCATATCATTACAAAACAACTCAAATGAGTCAATACAGTAAAAGTGTTGAGCTATAAAATGAATGTGGAGCTGATCTTGAGATAATTTTTAAACGTCTGGCTTTTAATGTGAAAAACGACTGAAATATTAACCCTGTAAAGCCTCTCATATGATATAATAGTCAAACATAAAATAATTTTATAGCTCATATGGTATAATATAGTGAGAATACGGAGGGAAAATAGGTATTCAGAGGCCCAAACTAAGCAAAAATGCAATTTGGCCTAGATACTGATATTCAGTTCTGATGCTTGTAAATCAATGATAACAGTATAGCAGATACTTGCATGAAATGCATATAAATCTGCCAATAATGTCTTAGTAAGATGATATTCAAATGCTTAGATTTATGATCAAAACATATGATGCAACGCAATACAATAATGATTGACAGATGAACACACAAACCTTCCCCAAACATCTCATGATCATAATTAACACTTTCTAATAAATGATGATGGATAATCAAGTAAACCAAAGCTGCTTCAGTGCTCATAAAATATTACTAACAATTTTTAAGTTATACTTGATGCAAATCAGCTCAGATTTAAAAATAATACAGGGTTAATTAGGGCTAAATATATTCATAGAGGCTTTGGAAATCCGATGTACCCAATGTGCTGAGGACATGTGGCGTTCATCATGACCTCAGTCTAACCTGCAGGAATATTGAGCCTGTCAGTAGTAGTTTGGTCCCCATGGTTCACTGAATATGCATTAGTAAAGACTCGATCCTCTGTGTAACACGACGCTCACGGTGTCAGGTTTGATGACATTAGAAAAGGGGCGTGTCCGATTGACCGCACGTGTCACACCTGTCCCCGCCCCCTTTTTGACGGACATTTCTTCAGTTGGGTCTTGTACATGTTGTGAATGCGACTGGAGAAACGGAGCGAGTCGTGTCACGATGGGACCAACTCTTGTTTCCCGCAGGCTGTCGGGATGTTCCTGAGGAAGAAGAAGAAGAAGAGGAGGCTGGAGATCTCCACGCCCAGGAACTTCGAGCACAGGGTGCACACGTCCTTCGACCCGGTCCAGGGGTGTTTCCTCGGTCTGCCGCCCCAATGGCAGAGCATCATCGAAACACTCAAGAGACCCAAACCTGTGGTGGACCCGTCCAGAATCACACACGTCCATCTCAAGCCCAAGAAGGTAAACGACAACAACACAAGACGTGTGCTTCTATATCAGAGCTATGATATTTATAATTTACATGTTTATAAGTTAGATAAACTATTCAGTAGTTTGAATTATATATATATATATAAATAATTAATGGTTAAATTACATTATATTTTTGCATTATTTGCCAAAATTAGTGACTTTTTATGACAATTCGGCTAAAATATCAGTAAAAAAAATCTACATTTGATATTACTGCGCTGCATAGATATTTCCATTTTTATTATCCAATTATTATAAATAGTTACTAGGTGAATATCACAAAATATTACAGAATATCACATGTGTGTGTGTGCGCGTTATATATTATATATGTATATATCACTTGTGTGTGTGTATATATATATAGTATATATTATATGTGTGTTATATGTGTATATATCACGTGTGTGTGTTTGCCATCCACAATTGATGCTTGAACTTTTTTTTGCATTAGTTATTTGCCATACTTAGTGACATTATTTTTATGACATTAAGGCAAAAATATCAGCCAAGAAATTATATAGATATTATTTTCCACGACATTTCACTGCATATGTATTTCATTAATACCGTATTTGTAACATTATTATGCAGTTATTATATACACACTGTAAAACATATTTTCAAGATTTGTTATCACAACATATTTTCCTTTGTCAAATCAACTTAAATAATTTATTTAGTTGAGATAACTTATTATTTTGAGTTTCTGATGGTTAAATTAATCTCCTTCATTGTATTAACTCACTTTTTCCAGTTCAATCAACTTAAAATTTTAAGGCAACCCAGGTTACTTACTTTTTTAAGTTAAACCAACAATATTTTTTTAGTAATCACAACATTTTTTCTTTTGTCAAATCAACTTAAATAATTTATTTAGTTCAGATAACATATCATTTTGAGTTTCCGATGATTAAATCATTTTCCTTCATTGTATTAACTCACTTTTTCCAGTTCAATCAACTTCAAATTTTAAGGCAACCAGGTTACTTACTTTTTTAAGTTAAACCAACAATATTTTTGCCCACATTTCACTCCAAAATCAAAAGAAAAAATAAATAAATTATTGCATAAAGAAAATTAAAACTTACCGACAATATTTTAAGACAATTAAGCAAAAATATCATGCAAAATATATAATGTCTCTTAATTTTCCTGTGAAATTAGATTGAGACACATATAATTCTTTCAAATCTTCCCGCTTAGTGTTTTTCAACAGAACGTCTTTTCCCTGAGGAGGTTTGTTTCACGTTAATGTTTGTGCTCTGGTTAATAATCACATGTCTGTTAAACAGGTTCTGTCTCCATGTTTATATCTACACCATCGTCTCGTTGTGTTTCCCCAGAGTTCTCACGTATCCGCTGCACCGCTCAAACTCTTTAAGAATGTGACATTAAGACTTTTTTATCCGGTAATTTTGACCTGATAAACCTGCTCGACGCTGCTGTTATATAATAGCTCTCGGAGGAGCTGCATCATCCCACCAAATGACTGTAGGCCAATGTCTGAGATCCAGTAAAATTCTGCTTAGAGATGCAAATGAGATGCAAATATCCCTGAATATTGTTCTTGTAGTGAAATAACTGGTTAACATGAGATTTTGGCATATTTGCATGAATGTAAACGTCAGTTAGAAGGGGGTGAAAATCAAATAATTTCACAGCATCAGTTTTTGAGGGGGAAAAACTCTACAATACTTTTAAAATATAGCTTTAATGAAGTCAATTTGAAGTCAGTTTGTCAATGAAGTCAATTGTCAGCTGTTTTCAATTGAAGTCTGGAGTTTATAGAATATAACTCTTTAAAATGATCCCTAAAAATGAAGAATTGCATGTATATAAGGATACTGTAACAACTGTAATCTTCAACGACATGACTTACATTTCTGCAGTGTTTATAATCCATTAATTGACTTTTTGAGTATAGACCTGAAAATTAAATTTCCAACTTAAACTGTCGTAAATCTGGAAAGTTTCGTCTCTTTTTAAAAACGCCACTTGGCAAATTATTGCTGAAGTGAAAAAAGTTTAAAAAGTTTATTGCTGTGAAAAAAAATATATATTTTCAGTTTTTATATGAAATATATATATTTTCTAAAATTTTACTCTAAAACTTTTTTTTTTACTCTAAAACTGTGTGAAAAGAAGAGAATAGATTATAATAGAAGCTATAAATCTAAAAACGATCCAAATTTGAGGTTGATATCTCAAAAATGTGAGTTTTCTGTAAGATTCATTTCGACACTTTTTTTCAGGACCTTTTCTAATCATGTCCATGATTCACACAGCAAGTGCCAAAACCTTTACCAAGTTTCGTACCATTACAAACAAATAAAAAATTCTTTAAAAAAAAGATTTTAGAGTACATCGTTTTGATGTTTTGTTTAACTCTCTCTTCCAGAGCATTGTGCGTGGCAGTTTCATCGGACACGAGGACTACATCTCTGCGGCGATCGCTGAGATGAGTCGACTCTCGGTCACCAGCTCAAACTCCTTAAGGAGAACCAGCCCGTCTTTACGGAAACGAGCTCAATCTCTGGGTCGCCTGGGAGAGGTAGCCGAAGGAGAGACGTACGAGTATCAGGAACTGAACGAGGCGAATCTGAGAAACGGTCAGTCGGTCTTGGACTGGCACTCCAGATCCCGACAGGTCCAGAGTGAGAGTGGAAGTCCTCAACCTGACCACAAGAAGAGCTTCACTTTAAACCCAAATGACTCACGGACAAGATCCAAATCAATTCACGAGGCGAAGATGTTCACGGAGCAACCGATGCTCATGCCTCGGGACATTTTACTCGCGCCTAGAACTGTTCACGAACGGCTCGGCATCGCTAAAATGGACGGTAAATTCCTCCAGAGACCCGTGTCGTGTCTTTACAGCACATACAGAGAAAACGATGGAGCAAAACTGATCTCAGAACAGCCGAAGATGGAAGCGCAGAAGAGGCCACAGTCCACCTACGACTTTAAGGTGTGTAAAGTCACGTTTATTTATATATATATAGTGCTTTTGCAATACAGATTGCTCAATGTGACGGACTAAAAAAAAACATTTAGTGTTTTGTAAGTAATCAGCAATATTTAGAAATTTACATGATGTTTAATAGGCAGCCAATACAGGGTTGACAGAACCGGGCTAATATGGTCATACATGGTTCTGCTGCGTTTTGGACTAGCTGGAGTTTGTTTATTAAGCGTGCAGGGCAACCACCCAGTAGAGCATTACTGTAATCTAGCTTTGATGTCATGAACGCATTAACTAACTGTTCCGCATTCATCGATGAGAGCTTATGGTGTAATTTAGATGTTTTTAAGATGGAAAAATGTGGGTTAGTTATGAAGTGAACTCAATTCAACTAAAACAGCTCTAAAAAGACAGAGTTGTAATTGAGTTCAATTCAGTTCAAAGCTGATTTAATTCAGTTCAGTAACATGTAAAATATCTTTAGTTATGAAGCAAACTCAATTCAACTAAAGCAGCTCTAAAAGACAATAGAGTTATAATTCAGTTCAATTCAGTTCAAAGTTGATTTAGTTCAGTAACATGTTGTAAAATATCATTAGATATGAATCAAATTTAATTTAACTAAAGCAGCTCTAAAAAGACAATAGAGTTATAATTCAGTTCAATTCAGTTCAAAGTTGATTTAGTTCAGTTCAGTAACATGTTGTAAAATATCATTAGATATGAATCAAATTTAATTTAACTAAAGCAGCTCTAAAAGACAATAGAGTTATAATTCAGTTCAATTCAGTTCAAAGTTGATTTTAGTTCAGTTCAGTAACATGTTGTAAAATATCATTAGATATGAATCAAATTTAATTTAACTAAAGCAGCTCTAAAAAGACAATAGAGTTATAATTAAGTTCAATTCAGTTCAAAGTTGATTTAGTTCAGTTCAGTAACATGTTGTAAAATATCATTAGATATGAATCGAATTTAATTTAACTAAAGCAGCTCTAAAAAGACAATAGAGTTATAATTCAGTTCAATTCAGTTCAAAGTTGATTTAGTTCAGTTCAGTAACATGTTGTAAAATATCATTAGATATGAATCAAATTTAATTTAACTAAAGCAGCTCTAAAAGACAATAGAGTTATAATTCAGTTCAATTCAGTTCAAAGTTGATTTTAGTTCAGTTCAGTAACATGTTGTAAAATATCATTAGATATGAATCAAATTTAATTTAACTAAAGCAGCTCTAAAAAGACAATAGAGTTATAATTAAGTTCAATTCAGTTCAAAGTTGATTTAGTTCAGTTCAGTAACATGTTGTAAAATATCATTAGATATGAATCAAATTTAATTTAACTAAAGCAGCTCTAAAAAGACAATAGAGTTATAATTCAGTTCAATTCAGTTCAAAGTTGATTTAGTTCAGTTAAGTAACATGTTGTAAAATATCATTAGATATGAATCAAATTTAATTGAACTAAAGCAGCTCTAAAAAGACAATAAAGTTATAATTCAGTTCAATTCAGTTCAAAGTTGATTTAGTTCAGTTAAGTAACATGTTGTAAAATATCATTAGATATGAATCAAATTTAATTTAACTAAAGCAGCTCTAAAAAGACAATAGAGTTATAATTCAGTTCAATTCAGTTCAAAGTTGATTTAGTTCAGTTCAGTAACATGTTGTAAAATATCATTAGATATGAATCAAATTTAATTTAACTAAAGCAGCTCTAAAAAGACAATAGAGTTATAATTTGAGTTCAATTCAGTTCAAAGCTGATTTAGTTCAGTTCAGTAACATGTAAAAAATATCTTTAGTTATGAAGCAAACTCAATTCAACAAAAGCAGCTCTAAAAGACAATAGAGTTATAATTCAGTTTAATTCAGTTCAAAGTTGATTTAGTTCAGTTCAGAAACAATGTGAATGTTGTAAAATATCATTAGTTATGAAGAGAACTCAATTTAACTAAAGCAGCTCTAAAAAGACAATAGAGTTATAATTCAGTTCAATTCAGTTCAAAGTTGATTTAGTTCAGTTCAATAACAGTGTGAATGTTGTGATAGTTTGTTAGTTATGAAGGGAACTCAGTTCAAATAAAGCAGCTCTAAAAAGACAAGAGTTATAATTCAGTTCAAAGTTGATTTAGTTGAGTTCAGTTACAATGCAAAGTTCAACGTTTTATGAAATGAACTTGATTCAGATAAAAGCAGCTCTTCAGAATTCATTATGCAGCTCATTTCTGATTCAATACTGATTCAGTTCAGTTCAATAGCAGCTCAATTTAGTTCAAGTTTTGCTCTCATCTGATACTGTCAGTGCTGTCAAATAGATAATATTTCTGAATATTTAGTGTCTTTTAAACCCAAACTTAGCAAATCAAAGGCGGTTACTCGGTCTGAGAAACTTGTTTGGGTGTTATTTCAAATTGCAACATTTACAATAGTGATGATGCCACTTTTATTCTAATGTGTTTGTAGCTTAGAGTCTGATTTCATTTCATACAGAACAGGTCCAACAGATTGCTCTGGGTCAAATACAAGTTGAGTCTTGCATGCAGGTTAACTACTCCAGCAAGGTCATGGGTTTGATTCCCAGAAAGCAAACCGATCAAATGTATCTTGAATGCAAACTGCTGTTAAGTTTCTTGGGATAAAAATGTCTGTCTAATGCATAAATGTAAAACAAGTACTGTACAGCCACACGATTTATAAATTCTTTTTTTAATTATTTATAAATTAAATGATCTAACCCTACTGAAGCTAACCGAAGCTAACTTTACTGAAGCTAACTTTACTGAAGCTAACCTTAATGAAGCTAACCTTAATGAAGCTAACTTTACTGAAGCTAACTTACTGAAGCTAACCTTATTGAAGCTAACCTTACTGAAGCTAACTTTACTGAAGCTAACCTTAATGAAGCTAACCCTACTGAAGCTAACTTTACTGAAGCTAACCCTACTGAAGCTAACTTTACTGAAGCTAACCCTACTGAAGCTAACCTTATTGAAGCTAACTCTACTGAAGCTAACCCTACTGAAGCTAACCTTACTGAAGCTAACCTTACTGAAGCTAACTCTACTGAAGCTAAACTTACTGAAGCTAACTTTACTGAAACTAACTTTACTGAAGCTAACCTTAATGAAGCTAACTCTACTGAAGCTAACTTTACTGAAGCTTACTTTACTGAAGCTAATCCTACTGAAGCTAACTCTACTGAAGCTAACCTTAATGAAGCTAACTCTACTGAAGCTAACTTTACTGAAGCTTACTTTACTGAAGCTAACCTTACTGAAGCTAACCTTAATGAAGCTAACCCTACTGAAGCTAACCTTAATGAAGCTAACCCTACTGAAGCTAACCTTAATGAAGCTAACCCTACTGAAGCTAACCTTACTGAAGCTAACTTTACTGAAACTAACCTTAATGAAGCTAACCTTAATGAAGCTAACTTTACTGAAGTTAACCCTACTTAAGCTAACCTTACTGAAGCTAACTTTACTGAAGCTAACCTTAATGAAGCTAACCTTAATGAAGCTAACTTTACTGAAGCTAACTTACTGAAGCTAACCTTATTGAAGCTAACCTTACTGAAGCTAACTTTACTGAAGCTAACCTTAATGAAGCTAACCCTACTGAAGCTAACTTTACTGAAGCTAACCCTACTGAAGCTAACTTTACTGAAGCTAACCCTACTGAAGCTAACCTTATTGAAGCTAACTCTACTGAAGCTAACCCTACTGAAGCTAACCTTACTGAAGCTAACCTTACTGAAGCTAACTCTACTGAAGCTAAACTTACTGAAGCTAACTTTACTGAAACTAACTTTACTGAAGCTAACCTTAATGAAGCTAACTCTACTGAAGCTAACTTTACTGAAGCTTACTTTACTGAAGCTAATCCTACTGAAGCTAACCTTACTGAAGCTAACCTTACTGAAGCTAACTCTACTGAAGCTAAACTTACTGAAGCTAACTTTACTGAAACTAACTTTACTGAAGCTAACCTTAATGAAGCTAACTCTACTGAAGCTAACTTTACTGAAGCTTACTTTACTGAAGCTAACCTTACTGAAGCTAACCTTAATGAAGCTAACCCTACTGAAGCTAACCTTAATGAAGCTAACCCTACTGAAGCTAACCTTAATGAAGCTAACCCTACTGAAGCTAACCTTACTGAAGCTAACTTTACTGAAACTAACCTTAATGAAGCTAACCTTAATGAAGCTAACTTTACTGAAGTTAACCCTACTTAAGCTAACCTTACTGAAGCTAACTTTACTGAAGCTAACCTTACTGAAGCTAACTTTACTGAAACTAACTCTACTGAAGCTAACCTTACTGAAGCTAACTTTACTGAAGGTAACTTTACTGAAGCTAACTGAAGGGCACAGTTCAGGCGAAATAAAAAGATAAGTTGTCTCTACCGTACATATTTTTTCCGAAATAAGATTTTTCCCAAAATGTAATAATCTGCTTCCTACTTTTGTCTGACAAACTCAACAGCCGTCGTATTTATCCCCGAACATAGGTGAACTCCCCGACCTACGCAGCCATTTCCAAACCCAACGGCACCAGTAGTCCAAAACCAGGCCATGGATTAATCCCCATCCAAACCACACGTCGTTCCTCCAATGACATCGTGGACGGCAACGAAACCTCAGGACCCCCGACCCAGGACAGCCCGTCCCAGCCCAGACCTCCCCCCACGGGCTCGTCGGAGAGTCCCACGCCCGCCAGTGCGCCGGAGCCCAAGGTCTCGCACGAGCAGTTCAAGGCCGCGCTGCAGATGGTGGTGGACCGAGGCGACCCTCGCTCGTATCTGGAGAACTTCGTGAAGATCGGAGAAGGCTCCACGGGTGTGGTCTGCATCGCGCGGGAGAAGCTCAGCGGACGGCAGGTCGCGGTGAAGATGATGGACCTGAGGAAGCAGCAGAGGAGAGAACTGCTCTTCAATGAGGTATGAGGACACTAGCATGACTTACGCTCGCTAATGTCACGAGTTCTGAGAACTGTTAATGAGGAGCTAAACAATTAAAGCTAACTTAGAGGGATCAAGCTATTCGGAAATGATGACTTGCTTAAAGATCCACATCAGTGTTGTTTTATGAATAAATACAATATATATTATAAAAGGATTGGTTACTCTAAATAAAAAATAGAAATAAAGGTATATTAAATATTTATAATATAATAATATATTAAAAAATTATGTTTTTACTTTATATATACATACATGATATAAAAATATATATGATATATTAAAAATTACAATACCATTAGATTTTTTGTATAAATAATAAAAAATATAACATAAAAATTATATTAACAATTTTTTAATATATGTATATATATATTATATAATATTTTCAAATATAACATATATACATACTTTCTACATATACATACTTAACACACACACACGCATATATATATATATATACAGTATATTGTATGTATGTATATACTGTGTATGTGTATATATATATATATATATATATATATACTGTATATATGTGTGTGTGTGTGTGTGTGTGTGTAAAACAATGATACATATAATATAATTAATATATTGAAATTATTTTTACTATATATATATATATATATACACACACATATATATATTAGGGCTGTGCAAAGATCAATTGTGATTAATCACATCCGAAATAAAAGTTTGTGTTTACATAATATATGTGTGTGTGTAGTGTGTATAATTATTTTGTATATATAAATACACACACATGCATGTATATATTTAAGAAAATGTGTTATTCATATATAAAATATTTATATTCATATAAAATATATAGATTATGTATTTATTTATATATATACAGTATCTATGATCAAATAATTCGTAAATATATATATATGCATGCATATGTATTTATATATACAAAATAATTATACACAGCACACACACATATGTTATGTAAACACAAACTTTTATTTTGGATGTGATTAATCGCGATTAATTTTTGCACAGCCCTACTATGTATATGTGTGTGTGTGTAATTGTTTAATATGTAACTGTAAATGTCATTACTCACAGGTGGTTATAATGCGAGACTACAGTCATAAGAACGTGGTGGAGATGTACAAGAGTGCGCTGGTGGGGGAGGAGCTCTGGGTGATCATGGAGTACCTGCAGGGCGGCGCTCTCACCAACATCGTCTCCGAAACCAGGTGATCATCCGCTAGTCCGACTCACCTGAGCGACGGACTCCTCAGATCACGCGTGCTGATGCTTCATATATTGCTTTCATAATTATAAACCATAATAATAGTGATGATTATGGCTTACAGATATGAAAACCTTTTCACAATTTTCTAATTTTGACTTTGAAGTTTTCATATCTGTAATCCATAATCATCACAATTATAACACATAAAGGCTTGAAATATCTTTGCATGTAATGAGTCTATATAATATATTAGTTTCAGCTTTTAAGTTGAATTACTGAACTTTTGCACCATATTCTGATTTTTCTAGTTTCACCTGTACTATACAGAGCCCTTAAAGGGACACGGTGATGGAAAAAATATATTTATATTATTTAAAAATATATTTCAGTGCTTTTACGTTCTCTTGCAAACTTTTACGATGCATACTGATATACAGTATATATAACTGATGTATTTCAGGAGTGAAAGAAGGCACAGCCCTTGTTTATTTAGTGTGTGTGTGTGTGTGTGTGTGTTTAGACTCACAGAGGAGCAGATCGCGACGGTGTGTGAGTCCGTCTTGCAGGCGCTCTGTTATCTTCACGCTCAGGGCGTCATTCACAGAGACATCAAGAGTGACTCCATTTTACTGACACTGGACGGCAGGGTAAGATGAGTCGACTCAAACACAATCCTTCTGAATGTTAATCGTGTTAATTGTAAACATGGGTAGCACTCTGGTCAGACAGGATTTAAAGGGGTCACGAACGGCATTTAAAAAAAAAAAAGTATTATGTTCTCCAGTTATAGGAAAACCAGGTCCAGTTTGGACCTGTGGACCTGTTTTTCCAGGTCCAGTTATCAAGAGTTTTAAAGTCTCCCTGTAGTCGATAATTTCATCCCTTAAAACTCACCAAAAATAACATATGTGAAAGTTTTTTCCTTGAAAATAATTTATTCATGCCTTAAAATATCTTGAATGTAACTCGACACCTCATTCAAGCTATTGAATATGCGGTTCTTTTAGTATGCGTGGCTCTATGAATATGCAAATGAGCCCCGCCCCCACTCCACTCACTCAGAGATCCTCTGGTTGTCGATCACACGTTGATCTGATTGGTTACAAGGTGGTTTGTGACGTCAGAAACACCAAAGCGTGTTTTTGAGACTGTCTTTGGTTCACTGCAGTTTTAAGGAGGAAATACTCAGCAATGCTGTCCACTCATCAACTTACACATGCTGTGTGTGTTAAAGCGGATTAAAAACACCACATACACACATAAACAACATTAAACGCTGGATTTCCACCACAGGGGGATGAAGTAACAAGCTATTTTCCATCCTGTTTTGACCTTCTCTTTCAAACACTCATTTAATAGTTGAAAGTAAACGCGATGATGTAGAAGTGGGGTGTATCAGTGGGCGGAGCTAAAGAGGCGATCACGTAGAAGTGGGCGTCGATCTTCATTGACCTCTGTTATGTCAAAATATCAAGAAACGATTTCAATTTCTTATTTCATGACACCGTTTAAACTTTGTTGATGTTGATCGACTGAAACGCATCTTAATACCAGCTCTCAGAAATCGCCCAAATTATAACAAAGAAACGGCAAGTGACGCATTGAATTAAATGTGGAATTTAGAAAGGCTGAAATTGCGTTTTCTTGTAAAACGAACTCCAGGAATATGTGGGAAACTCATTTAGTCTCTTTCTCTGTTTCACAGGTCAAACTGTCCGACTTTGGGTTCTGCGCTCAGATCAGCAAAGACATTCCCAAGAGGAAGTCGTTAGTGGGAACGCCGTATTGGATGGCTCCGGAAGTGGTTTCAAAGACGCCGTACGGCACTGAGGTCAACACACTCACTCCTGCATGAATATGCCGTAAATGTAGCTTTTCATTGAACCAGATCACATGAAGCCAACAGAGGGTTTGTAGCACTTTAGAATTAGCTCTCAGTTATAATAATGCATTCAATGACAAAGATCAATATAATCCATTATAAAAACATTGGATCATGTTGAAATGTCGCTCACTGGAGCTTTTATTCAGGATTACAGCGAATGGCTTCGATCATAACAATGCTTTCTTCAGGGGACATTTAATATTCAATAATATTATTGATCTGTGTTGCTATGGTTGTATTACTGTCATGTTATCACTGTGAAGCTGCTTTGATACAATCTGTATTGTAAAAAGCGCTATATAAAATAAATGTGAATTGAATTGAATTCAGCATTATCCGATAATAATCCAATGCATAAATGCTGAAGAAAAGGAAGGAACACACTATACAGTTTGACTGAGTAAAAATACTCAGGCGATCTTAATAAATAAGGTCTCATTTAATCATCTATGAAACATAACATAAACATCAATATATATATATATATATATATATATGCAATTTTGGATTTTTAAAATATTGAAATAAACATTAACTGAATAATAATAGTAATAACTATTTTTATATAAAGTTAAAATGAAGCAGCTGTAAAGCTTTGCTTTGCATAATAAAACAAACATATGGAAGCTTGTTTCTGCCAATGAATAAAAATAATAATAATAATTGCGACTTTTTATCTCACAATTGCGAGATATGAAGTCAGAATTATGAGAAATAAAGTCGCAATTGCGAGAAAAAAACTTTTTTATCTCACAATTCTGACTTTTTTCTCTCAATTGCGAGTTTATATCTTGAGATTCTGACATCTTTTCTCAGAGTTGTCAGATGTAAACTCGAAATCGTGAGTTATCAGGTCAGTAAGAGAAAAAAGACTCACTTTTCTCCCTCAGAATAGTTTATATCTCACAATTCTGACTGTACAACATGCAATTGCTGCTTGATATAAATCAATTCGTACTTTATAGCTCACAATTGTGAGCAACTTTTTTATTTTTCATTATGTGGCGGAAACAAGCTTCCATACTATGAAGTTTAATTACAACACACACACACACACAAACAAAAGTAAAGTAAAAGCTAACCTAAAAAAATGCGTTTTTAAATGAGATTTAAAAATACTCAAGTCTGTGCATCTCTGATATTAAGTTATGATGTGCATAAGTGAGATTAAAAAAGGCTGTGAGTGTTAATCAGTGATGTAATCCGGTTCAATGAATGCTGACGGTGAAGTGTGTGCTGAACAGAGGAGTGACGAGGCGTTGTCGGTGTGTGTAGGTGGACGTGTGGTCTCTGGGGATCATGGTGGTGGAGATGGTGGATGGAGAACCTCCATACTTCAGTGAGACGCCGATCGCAGCGATGAAGAGAGTCCGGGACGAGCCGGCGCCGTCTGCCAGGAACGCCAGCAAGGTACACACAACATCACCATCACGGCGTTTCCTGCGCAGAGCGGCTGGAAGTGTTGTATTATGCATACACTACCGGTCAAAAGTTTTAGATCAATAAGATTTTTTATGTTTTTAAATGAAGTCTCTTCTGCTCACCAAGGCTGCTTTATTTGATGAAAAAACTGTAATATTGTGAAATATTATGACACTGTTTTCTATTTTAATATATTTTAATTTTTTATTTGAAAGCTGAATTTTCAACATCATTACTGTTGCTGATTACACAGATCAGTTTTCAGTGTCACATGATCCTTCAGAAATCATTCTAATATGCTGATTTTATGCTCAAAAAACTTAAATTATTATTTTCAATGTTGAAAACAGTCGTGTGCCATTTTTTTCCCCAAAAAAATTCTTTGATGAATAGAAAGTTCAAAAGAACAGCATTTATTTAAAATATAATCTTCTCTAACATTATAAATGTCTTTACTGTAACTTTTGATCAATTTAACTCATCCTTGATGAATAAAAGTATTTTCTAATTTCTTTCCCCCAAAAATAAAAAATAAATTCTTACTGACCCCAAACTTACGGAGGCGTATTGCATTCACTTGAAGAAAAAAAATCTACTCTGTTTTTCTGAGTTAATTTTTTCATGAGAAAAAAAATTGCTCTGTTTTTCTGAATTAACGAGTTAATTTTTCATGAGAAAAAAAATATTTTGCTCTGTTTTTCTGAATTAACGAGTTAGTTTTTCATGGAATTTTTTTTTGCTCTGTTTTTCTGAATTAACTCGTTAATTCAGAAAAACAGAGCAAAAACTTTTTTTTCTCATGAAAAATTAACTCATTAATTCAGAAAAACAGAGCAATTTTTTTTTATCATGAAAAATTAACTCGTTAATTCAGAAAAACAGAGTAGATTTTTTTTTTCTTCAAGTGAATGCAATACGCCTCTGTACAAACCAGATCAATTCTGATCAAGTCTGTTCTTTTGAACTTTCTATTCATCAAAGAATCCTGAAATATAAATGTAAAAAACTGTTTTCAACATGGATAATAATCATAAATGTTTCTTGAGCATCATATTATAATAATTTCTGTAGGATCATGTGACACTGAAGACTGGAGTAATGATGATAAATTCAGCTTTGATCACAGGAATAAATTACACTTCACTAATATATTCACATAGACAACCACTGTTTTAAATTGTAATAATATTTCACAATATTACTGTTTTTTTTTTTTTTTTAATCAAATAATTGCAGCCTTGGTGAGCAGGAGAGACTTCTTTTAAAAACCTAAAAAATCGTACCGAACTAAAACTTTTGACCGGTAGTGCACATAACGTAACCAACACTATTTTCCTGTTGTTTAATTGTATACGCAGATCTCTCCAGTTCTGAGGGACTTTCTGGACTCGATGCTGACGCGCGACCCCGTGCAGAGAGCCAGCGCCGGTGATCTCCTGCAACACCCCTTCATGCTTCAGGTCTCGTCTCCGTGCTGTCTGGTCCCCCTGGTGGAGCAGTACCGCAAGCGCATGTCCCGATGCTGAGACGGCCCGTCTGACCCGCCACCACGCCGCTATCCCACGGCCTCGTCACGACCTGCCGAAGACATTGTTAGCCTTATCAGCAGTTCAACGAGTCGGCGAGGTGTGTGTGTGAGCGACAGTATCGCAGCATAGCATCGCTGAAACAATGACCTGAACTGTTTACATTCCCAGTGGAAACACCAGTTCAACTTAAACTGAACATTCAGCCAGCATTTATTTATCTTCATTACAAATGATTTCATTTTGCTGCGTTGTACTGGCGTACTTCAGACGAACCACTGTGACATCATTAGTCGCGTTTCCACTGTCGGGCCAAAAGTGTGTTTGCTACTGTGTGTCGCGTTTCCACTGTCACTGGGGCTCGATCGGGCCTCATCGGGGCCGACGCCGGGGTTTGGGGCCCGCCGGATACTTTGGTCCAACACTGACACTGTTTTTCATGTTTAACATGGTAAAGCTGCTTGATTTCGGCAATCTACTGCAATAAGTGCTATACAGGGGAAACTCGAAACATGAGAATATGGTGCCAAAGTTCAGTAATTCAACTTAAAAGCTGAATCTAATATATTATATAGACTCATTACATGCAAAGTGAGATATTTCAAGCCTTTATTTGTTATAATTGTGATGATTATGGATTACAGATATGCAACGCTTTTCATATCTGCAATCCATAATCGTCACAATTAGTTTCAGCTTTTAAGTTGAATTACTGAACTTTTGCAGGATATTCTCATGTTTCGACTCGAGTTTCACCTGTATATAGTGAGATGATCAGATGATCAGGTTTCTCACCGCTGTCATTGTTTGTTTATTGTGTTATTGAGAGGAAAGTGCTGCACATATTTATATATTCACCTAAACGTCGCTCTTAACTCCCTCAGACCTGAATTATGTTTCAAGTTTCTGAAAAATATAAAAGTACATTTTACCAGCTCATGAGGTTTCTGTAAATGAAAACAAATGAATTTTTTTTTGTATATAATTGCTTTCATTGTGATTTTTTTTTGTCCATTCCAATGGACATCAGGTCAAAACATGTGTACTTCCCAAAAATGTACCAACATGAAATAAATTAATAAACATAAAATTTGTTGGTCTATACTTTAAGCTTTTTCTCAAGGTAAAAAAATCCTAGCAGTATACCATTTCAATTATAATTTTGAGGTTTTTGTTTTACAGATTGCACCTTTTTTTTAACAAACTAAATATCTTCGAATCAATCAATCTGGTCATATTAGAGTCATTTTCTGTGTGCATCTTTCTTTTTTTAGAACAAAAACTTGAACATTATAACATTATGACACGCCCTGACCCCCCCGGGGGGGCCGACGGGAGGAGGCCGAACTTTCGGGACCCCCGAGGCAGTTCCGCAAAGGCCCCCTCGGTGGAGCCACCCTCGAAACGTCCCACGAACCCACTATTCGTCCGACCGACCACCGCTTCCACAGGGCGACCGGCCCCCCGCCCACTGACCGGTCCCTGGACACGCCCCCGTGCCACGAAGGCCCGAAACCACTATTTGTCCAATAACCCACTATATTTTTTAACGTTTTTCCGCAGTTCATTCAATATGCTACAGTTCCCATCGGCAATCTATTGAATGGGGATTCGGGTAGTGTTTTTGATAGACATTTTAATTAAAGTTCCTAAAAAAACAATCCCACAAACAAAATAAGTTTCTCCAATCTTCTTGAAACTCTGAATTCTGATAGAGGGCCACGAGACTTTGACCTGAGTGCAAAATGGAGGCTCTAGACCCTTCCAGAGCTGAGATATCGAAATTCAAAATTTCGACCCGAAAAAAAAAACGACAGTGTTACCCCTTTCGTTTTTTTTCGTTTTGGGGCAAAAAATTAAGTTTCTCCATTCTTCTCAAAACTCTGGATTATGAAAGAGGGCTGTGAGACTTTGACCTGAGTACAAAAATGGAGGCTCTAGACCCTTCCAGAGCTGAGATATCAAAATTCAAAATTTCGACCCGAAAAAAAAAACGACAGTGTTACCCCTTTCGTTTTTTTCGTTTTTGGGCAAAAAATTAAGTTTCTCCATTCTTCTCAAAACTCTGGATTATGAAAGAGGGCTGTGAGACTTTGACCTGAGTGCAAAAATGGAGGCTCTAGACCCTTCCAGAGCTGAGATATCAAAATTCAAAATTTCGACCCGAAAAAAAAACGACAGTGTTACCCCTTTCGTTTTTTTTCGTTTTTGGGCGAAAAATTAAGTTTCTCCAATCTTCTCAAAACTCTGGATTATGATAGAGGGCTGTGAGACTTTGACCTGCGTGCAAAAATGGAGGCTCTAGACCCTTCCAGAGCTGAGATATCGAAATTCAAAATTTCGACCCGAAGAAAAACCGACAAAGTTACCCCTTTCGTTTTTTTTTTCGTTTTTGGGCAAAAAATTAAGTTTCTCCAATCTTCTCAAAACTCTGGATTATGATAGAGGGCCACGAGACTTTGACCTGAGTGCAAAAATGGAGGCTCTAGACCCTTCCAGAGCTGAGATATCAAAATTCAAAATTTCGACCCGAAAAAAAAAACGACAGTGTTACCCCTTTCGTTTTTTTTCGTTTTTGGGCAAAAAATTAAGTTTCTCCAATCTTCTCAAAACTCTGGATTATGATAGAGGGCTGTGAGACTTTGACCTGAGTGCAAAAATGGAGGCTCTAGACCCTTTCAGAGCTGAGATATCGAAATTCAAAATTTCGACCCGAAAAAAAAACGACAGTGTTACCCCTTTCGTTTTTTTTCGTTTTTGGGCGAAAAATTAAGTTTCTCCAATCTTCTCAAAACTCTGGATTCTGATAGATGGCCACGAGACTTTGACCTGAGTGCAAAAATGGAGGCTCTAGACCCTTCCAGAGCTGAGATATCGAAATTCAAAATTTCGACCCGAAAAAAAAACGACAGTGTTACCCCTTTCGTTTTTTTTCGTTTTTGGGCGAAAAATTAAGTTTCTCCAATCTTCTCAAAACTCTGGATTATGATAGAGGGCTGTGAGACTTTGACCTGAGTGCAAAAATGGAGGCTCTAGACCCTTCCAGAGCTGAGATATCGAAATTCAAAATTTCGACCCGAAAAAAAAAACGACAGTGTTACCCCTTTCGTTTTTTTTCGTTTTTGGGCAAAAAATTAAGTTTCTCCAATCTTCTCAAAACTCTGGATTATGATAGAGGGCTGTGAGACTTTGACCTGAGTGCAAAAATGGAGGCTCTAGACCCTTCCAGAGCTGAGAAATCGAAATTCAAAATTTCGACCCGAAAAAAAAACGACAGTGTTACCCCTTTCGTTTTTTTCGTTTTTGGGCAAAAAATTAAGTTTCTCCAATCTTCTCAAAACTCTGGATTATGATAGAGGGCTGTGAGACTTTGACCTGAGTGCAAAAATGGAGGCTCTAGACCCTTCCAGAGCTGAGATATCGAAATTCAAAATTTCGACCCGAAAAAAAAACGACAGTGTTACCCCTTTCGTTTTTTTTCGTTTTTGGGCAAAAAATTAAGTTTCTCCAATCTTCTTAAAACTCTGGATTATGATAGAGGGCTGTGAGACTTTGACCTGAGTGCAAAAATGGAGGCTCTAGACCCTTCCAGAGCTGAGATATCAAAATTCAAAATTTCGACCTGAAAAAAAAACGACAGTGTTACCCCTTTCGTTTTTTTCGTTTTTGGGCAAAAAATTAAGTTTCTCCAATCTTCTCAAAACTCTGGATTCTGATAGATGGCCACGAGACTTTGACCTGAGTGCAAAAATGGAGGCTCTAGACCCTTCCAGAGCTGAGATATCGAAATTCAAAATTTCGACCCGAAAAAAAAACGACAGTGTTACCCCTTTCGTTTTTTTTCGTTTTTGGGCAAAAAATTAAGTTTCTCCAATCTTCTTAAAACTCTGGATTATGATAGAGGGCTGTGAGACTTTGACCTGAGTGCAAAAATGGAGGCTCTAGACCCTTCCAGAGCTGAGATATCAAAATTCAAAATTTCGACCTGAAAAAAAAAACGACAGTGTTACCCCTTTCGTTTTTTTCGTTTTTGGGCAAAAAATTAAGTTTCTCCAATCTTCTCAAAACTCTAGATTCTGATAGATGGCCACGAGACTTTGACCTGAGTACGAAAATGGAGGCTCTAGACCCTTCCAGAGCTGAGATATCAAAATTCAAAATTTCGACCCGAAAAAAAAACGACAGTGTTACCCCTTTCGTTTTTTTTCGTTTTTGGGCAAAAAATTAAGTTTCTCCAATCTTCTCAAAACTCTGGATTATGATAGAGGGCTGTGAGACTTTGACCTGAGTACGAAAATGGAGGCTCTAGACCCTTCCAGAGCTGAGATATCAAAATTCAAAATTTCGACCCGAAAAAAAAACGACAGTGTTACCCCTTTCGTTTTTTTTCGTTTTTGGGCAAAAAAATTAAGTTTCTCCAATCTTCTCAAAACTCTGGATTATGATAGAGGGCTGTGAGACTTTGACCTGAGTGCAAAAATGGAGGCTCTAGACCCTTCCATAGCTGAGATATCGAAATTCAAAATTTCGACCCGAAAAAAAAAACGACAGTGTTACCCCTTTCGTTTTTTTTCGTTTTTGGGCAAAAAATTAAGTTTCTCCAATCTTCTCAAAACTCTGGATTATGATAGAGGGCCGTGAGACTTTGACCTGAGTGCAAAAATGGAGGCGCTAGACCCTTTCAGAGCTGAGATATCAAAATTCAAAATTTCGACCTGAAAAAAAACGACAGTGTTACCCCTTTCGTTTTTTTCGTTTTTGGGCAAAAAATTAAGTTTCTCCAATCTTCTCCAAACTCTAGATTCTGATAGATGGCCACGAGACTTTGACCTGAGTGCAAAAATGGAGGCTCTAGACCCTTCCATAGCTGAGATATCGAAATTCAAAATTTCGACCCGAAAAAAAAACGACAGTGTTACCCCTTTCGTTTTTTTTCGTTTTTGGGCAAAAAATTAAGTTTCTCCAATCTTCTCAAAACTCTGGATTATGACAGAGGGCTGTGAGACTTTGACCTGAGTGCAAAAATGGAGGCTCTAGACCCTTCCAGAGCTGAGATATCGAAATTCAAAATTTCGACCCGAAAAAAAAACGACAGTGTTACCCCTTTCGTTTTTTTTCGTTTTTGGGCAAAAAATTAAGTTTCTCCAATCTTCTCAAAACTCTGGATTATGATAGAGGGCTGTGAGACTTTGACCTGAGTACAAAAATGGAGGCTCTAGACCATGGGTCACCAAACTAAGGCCCGCGGGCCGAATCAGGCCCGCCACACCCCTTTGACTGGCCCCCCAACCCCTCTGCCCCCCACTACTTGAACCGGCAATCCCCAAAAGTCGTCATGGCCTATTTTTTTAAATTGCTTTTTGGAAAATAATAACATGTCTGCATTTGGTATTTTGTTGTTTATGAGCATGCTCACCTGGATAGGCATAAGAGCTGACTAGTTCTATTACTCATGTTGTTGTTATAATTTCAATGTTTATTTATTTATTTTATAGGCCTATTTATTTGACCTTTATTAAGTGCTGTACACAATTATTATAAATAGTAACAGGCCTACCTATAATTTATAATTTTTCATTCATCCTTACCAGTGCCACTCACCTCAACTAGGCAGATGTTTCTTACCTTGACAGGTTTGATGTTATTTGTATTCGAAAATAAATAAATGGAAAATCTGTGGTATTTCAAATTAAAACAAAGTGTGAAGACTCGATTACTACTTTTGCAAACAACTATTAATGATAAACAAATATGGCTGTGCCAGGCTAGTAATCTCTACTATGAGGCCTGCTGGTGGTCAGTTTGGTCTTGGTCACACAATTCTATTTTATATAGCCCCGGCCCCCCATCACAGTCAGGAACGATAATGTGGCCCCCAGAGAAAAAAGTTTGGTGACCCCTGCTCTAGACCCTTCCAGAGCTGAGATATCAAAATTCAAAATTTCGACCCGAAAAAAAAACGACAGTGTTACCCCTTTCGTTTTTTTCGTTTTTGGGCAAAAAATTAAGTTTCTCCATTCTTCTCAAAACTCTGGATTATGAAAGAGGGCTGTGAGACTTTGACCTGAGTGCAAAAATGGAGGCTCTAGACCCTTCCAGAGCTGAGATATCGAAATTCAAAATTTCGACCCGAAAAAAAAACGACAGTGTTACCCCTTTAGTTTTTTTTCGTTTTTGGGCGAAAAATTAAGTTTCTCCAATCTTCTCAAAACTCTGGATTATGATAGAGGGCTGTGAGACTTTGACCTGCGTGCAAAAATGGAGGCTCTAGACCCTTCCAGAGCTGAGATATCGAAATTCAAAATTTCGACCCGAAGAAAAACCGACAGTGTTACCCCTTTCGTTTTTTTTTTCGTTTTTGGGCAAAAAATTAAGTTTCTCCAATCTTCTCAAAACTCTGGATTATGATAGAGGGCCACGAGACTTTGACCTGAGTGCAAAAATGGAGGCTCTAGACCCTTCCAGAGCTGAGATATCAAAATTCAAAATTTCGACCCGAAAAAAAAAACGACAGTGTTACCCCTTTCGTTTTTTTTTCGTTTTTGGGCAAAAAATTAAGTTTCTCCAATCTTCTCAAAACTCTGGATTATGATAGAGGGCTGTGAGACTTTGACCTGAGTGCAAAAATGGAGGCTCTAGACCCTTCTAGAGCTGAGAAATCGAAATTCAAAATTTCGACCCGAAAAAAAAACGACAGTGTTACCCCTTTCGTTTTTTTCGTTTTTGGGCAAAAAATTAAGTTTCTCCAATCTTCTCAAAACTCTGGATTATGATAGAGGGCTGTGAGACTTTGACCTGAGTGCAAAAATGGAGGCTCTAGACCCTTCCAGAGCTGAGATATCGAAATTCAAAATTTCGACCCGAAAAAAAAACGACAGTGTTACCCCTTTCGTTTTTTTTCGTTTTTGGGCAAAAAATTAAGTTTCTCCAATCTTCTCAAAACTCTGGATTCTGATAGATGGCCACGAGACTTTGACCTGAGTGCAAAAATGGAGGCTCTAGACCCTTCCAGAGCTGAGATATCGAAATTCAAAATTTCGACCCGAAAAAAAAACGACAGTGTTACCCCTTTCGTTTTTTTTCGTTTTTGGGCAAAAAATTAAGTTTCTCCAATCTTCTCAAAACTCTGGATTATGATAGAGGGCTGTGAGACTTTGACCTGAGTGCAAAAATGGAGGCTCTAGACCCTTCCAGAGCTGAGATATCGAAATTCAAAATTTCGACCCGAAAAAAAAACGACAGTGTTACCCCTTTCGTTTTTTTTCGTTTTTGGGCAAAAAATTAAGTTTCTCCAATCTTCTCCAAACTCTAGATTCTGATAGATGGCCACGAGACTTTGACCTGAGTGCAAAAATGGAGGCTCTAGACCCTTCCATAGCTGAGATATCGAAATTCAAAATTTCGACCCGGAAAAAAAACGACAGTGTTACCCCTTTCGTTTTTTTTCGTTTTTTGGCAAAAAATTAAGTTTCTCCAATCTTCTCAAAACTCTGGATTATGATAGAGGGCTGTGAGACTTTGACCTGAGTGCAAAAATGGAGGCTCTAGACCCTTCCAGAGCTGAGATATCGAAATTCAAAATTTCGACCCGAAAAAAAAAACGACAGTGTTACCCCTTTCGTTTTTTTTCGTTTTTGGGCAAAAAATTAAGTTTCTCCAATCTTCTCAAAACTCTGGATTATGATAGAGGGCTGTGAGACTTTGACCTGAGTGCAAAAATGGAGGCTCTAGACCCTTCCATAGCTGAGAAATCGAAATTCAAAATTTCGACCCGAAAAAAAAACGACAGTGTTACCCCTTTCGTTTTTTTTCGTTTTTGGGCAAAAAATTAAGTTTCTCCAATCTTCTCAAAACTCTGGATTATGATAGAGGGCTGTGAGACTTTGACCTGAGTGCAAAAATGGAGGCTCTAGACCCTTCCAGAGCTGAGATATCGAAATTCAAAATTTCGACCCGAAAAAAAAAACGACAGTGTTACCCCTTTCGTTTTTTTTCGTTTTTGGGCAAAAAATTAAGTTTCTCCAATCTTCTTAAAACTCTGGATTATGATAGAGGGCTGTGAGACTTTGACCTGAGTGCAAAAATGGAGGCTCTAGACCCTTCCAGAGCTGAGATATCAAAATTCAAAATTTCGACCTGAAAAAAAAAACGACAGTGTTACCCCTTTCGTTTTAATTTTTTCATTTTCGGGCGAAAAATTAAGTTTCTCCAATCTTCTCAAAACTCTGGATCATGATAGAGGGCCGTGAGACTTTGACCTGAGTGCAAAAATGGAGGCGCTAGACCCTTTCAGAGCTGAGATATCAAAATTCAAAATTTCGACCCGAAAAAAAAACGACAGTGTTACCCCTTTCGTTTTTTTTCGTTTTTGGGCAAAAAATTAAGTTTCTCCAATCTTCTCAAAACTCTGGATTATGATAGAGGGCCACGAGACTTTGACCTGAGTGCAAAAATGGAGGCTCTAGACCCTTCCAGAGCTGAGATATCAAAATTCAAAATTTCGACCCGAAAAAAAAAACGACAGTGTTACCCCTTTCGTTTTTTTTCGTTTTTGGGCAAAAAATTAAGTTTCTCCAATCTTCTCAAAACTCTGGATTATGATAGAGGGCTGTGAGACTTTGACCTGAGTGCAAAAATGGAGGCTCTAGACCCTTTCAGAGCTGAGATATCGAAATTCAAAATTTCGACCCGAAAAAAAAAAACGACAGTGTTACCCCTTTCGTTTTTTTTCGTTTTTGGGCGAAAAATTAAGTTTCTCCAATCTTCTCAAAACTCTGGATTCTGATAGATGGCCACGAGACTTTGACCTGAGTGCAAAAATGGAGGCTCTAGACCCTTCCAGAGCTGAGATATCGAAATTCAAAATTTCGACCCGAAAAAAAAACGACAGTGTTACCCCTTTCGTTTTTTTTCGTTTTTGGGCAAAAAATTAAGTTTCTCCAATCTTCTCAAAACTCTGGATTATGATAGAGGGCTGTGAGACTTTGACCTGAGTGCAAAAATGGAGACTCTAGACCCTTCCAGAGCTGAGATATCGAAATTCAAAATTTCGACCCGAAAAAAAAACGACAGTGTTACCCCTTTCGTTTTTTTTCGTTTTTGGGCAAAAAATTAAGTTTCTCCAATCTTCTCAAAACTCTGGATTATGATAGAGGGCTGTGAGACTTTGACCTGAGTGCAAAAATGGAGGCTCTAGACCCTTCTAGAGCTGAGAAATCGAAATTCAAAATTTCGACCCGAAAAAAAAACGACAGTGTTACCCCTTTCGTTTTTTTCGTTTTTGGGCAAAAAATTAAGTTTCTCCAATCTTCTCAAAACTCTGGATTATGATAGAGGGCTGTGAGACTTTGACCTGAGTGCAAAAATGGAGGCTCTAGACCCTTCCAGAGCTGAGATATCGAAATTCAAAATTTCGACCCGAAAAAAAAACGACAGTGTTACCCCTTTCGTTTTTTTTCGTTTTTGGGCGAAAAATTAAGTTTCTCCAATCTTCTCAAAACTCTGGATTCTGATAGATGGCCACGAGACTTTGACCTGAGTGCAAAAATGGAGGCTCTAGACCCTTCCAGAGCTGAGATATCGAAATTCAAAATTTCGACCCGAAAAAAAAACGACAGTGTTACCCCTTTCGTTTTTTTTCGTTTTTGGGCGAAAAATTAAGTTTCTCCAATCTTCTCAAAACTCTGGATTCTGATAGATGGCCACGAGACTTTGACCTGAGTGCAAAAATGGAGGCTCTAGACCCTTCCAGAGCTGAGATATCGAAATTCAAAATTTCGACCCGAAAAAAAAACGACAGTGTTACCCCTTTCGTTTTTTTTCGTTTTTGGGCAAAAAATTAAGTTTCTCCAATCTTCTCAAAACTCTGGATTATGATAGAGGGCTGTGAGACTTTGACCTGAGTGCAAAAATGGAGGCTCTAGACCCTTCCAGAGCTGAGATATCGAAATTCAAAATTTCGACCCGAAAAAAAAACGACAGTGTTACCCCTTTCGTTTTTTTTCGTTTTTGGGCAAAAAATTAAGTTTCTCCAATCTTCTCAAAACTCTGGATTATGATAGAGGGCTGTGAGACTTTGACCTGAGTGCAAAAATGGAGGCTCTAGACCCTTCCAGAGCTGAGAAATCGAAATTCAAAATTTCGACCCGAAAAAAAAACGACAGTGTTACCCCTTTCGTTTTTTTCGTTTTTGGGCAAAAAATTAAGTTTCTCCAATCTTCTCAAAACTCTGGATTATGATAGAGGGCTGTGAGACTTTGACCTGAGTGCAAAAATGGAGGCTCTAGACCCTTCCAGAGCTGAGATATCGAAATTCAAAATTTCGACCCGAAAAAAAAACGACAGTGTTACCCCTTTCGTTTTTTTTCGTTTTTGGGCGAAAAATTAAGTTTCTCCAATCTTCTCAAAACTCTGGATTCTGATAGATGGCCACGAGACTTTGACCTGAGTGCAAAAATGGAGGCTCTAGACCCTTCCAGAGCTGAGATATCGAAATTCAAAATTTCGACCCGAAAAAAAAACGACAGTGTTACCCCTTTCGTTTTTTTTCGTTTTTGGGCAAAAAATTAAGTTTCTCCAATCTTCTCAAAACTCTGGATTATGATAGAGGGCTGTGAGACTTTGACCTGAGTGCAAAAATGGAGGCTCTAGACCCTTCCAGAGCTGAGAAATCGAAATTCAAAATTTCGACCCGAAAAAAAACCGACAGTGTTACCCCTTTCGTTTTTTTCGTTTTTGGGCAAAAAATTAAGTTTCTCCAATCTTCTCAAAACTCTGGATTATGATAGAGGGCTGTGAGACTTTGACCTGAGTGCAAAAATGGAGGCTCTAGACCCTTCCAGAGCTGAGATATCGAAATTCAAAATTTCGACCCGAAAAAAAAACGACAGTGTTACCCCTTTCGTTTTTTTAGGTTTTTGGGCAAAAAATTAAGTTTCTCCAATCTTCTTAAAACTCTGGATTATGATAGAGGGCTGTGAGACTTTGACCTGAGTGCAAAAATGGAGGCTCTAGACCCTTCCAGAGCTGAGAAATCGAAATTCAAAATTTCGACCCGAAAAAAAACCGACAGTGTTACCCCTTTCGTTTTTTTCGTTTTTGGGCAAAAAATTAAGTTTCTCCAATCTTCTCAAAACTCTGGATTATGATAGAGGGCTGTGAGACTTTGACCTGAGTGCAAAAATGGAGGCTCTAGACCCTTCCAGAGCTGAGATATCGAAATTCAAAATTTCGACCCGAAAAAAAAACGACAGTGTTACCCCTTTCGTTTTTTTAGGTTTTTGGGCAAAAAATTAAGTTTCTCCAATCTTCTTAAAACTCTGGATTATGATAGAGGGCTGTGAGACTTTGACCTGAGTGCAAAAATGGAGGCTCTAGACCCTTCCAGAGCTGAGATATCAAAATTCAAAATTTCGACCTGAAAAAAAAAACGACAGTGTTACCCCTTTCGTTTTTTTTTCATTTTCGGGCGAAAAATTAAGTTTCTCCAATCTTCTCAAAACTCTGGATTATGATAGAGGGCCGTGAGACTTTGACCTGAGTGCAAAAATGGAGGCGCTAGACCCTTTCAGAGCTGAGATATAAAAAATTCAAAATTTCGACCCGAAAAAAAAAACGACAGTGTTACCCCTTTCGTTTTTTTTCGGTTTTGGGCAAAAAATTAAGTTTCTCCAATCTTCTCCAAACTCTAGATTCTGATAGATGGCCACGAGACTTTGACCTGAGTGCAAAAATGGAGGCTCTAGACCCTTCCATAGCTGAGATATCGAAATTCAAAATTTCGACCCGAAAAAAAAACGACAGTGTTACCCCTTTCGTTTTTTTCCGTTTTTTGGCAAAAAATTAAGTTTCTCCAATCTTCTCAAAACTCTGGATTATGATAGAGGGCTGTGAGACTTTGACCTGAGTGCAAAAATGGAGGCTCTAGACCCTTCCAGAGCTGAGATATCGAAATTCAAAATTTCGACCCGAAAAAAAAAACGACAGTGTTACCCCTTTCGTTTTTTTTTCGTTTTTGGGCAAAAAATTAAGTTTCTCCAATCTTCTCAAAACTCTGGATTATGATAGAGGGCTGTGAGACTTTGACCTGAGTGCAAAAATGGAGGCTCTAGACCCTTCCATAGCTGAGAAATCGAAATTCAAAATTTCGACCCGAAAAAAAAACGACAGTGTTACCCCTTTCGTTTTTTTTCGTTTTTGGGCAAAAAATTAAGTTTCTCCAATCTTCTCAAAACTCTGGATTATGATAGAGGGCTGTGAGACTTTGACCTGAGTGCAAAAATGGAGGCTCTAGACCCTTCCAGAGCTGAGATATCGAAATTCAAAATTTCGACCCGAAAAAAAAAACGACAGTGTTACCCCTTTCGTTTTTTTTCGTTTTTGGGCAAAAAATTAAGTTTCTCCAATCTTCTTAAAACTCTGGATTATGATAGAGGGCCACGAGACTTTGACCTGAGTGCAAAAATGGAGGCTCTAGACCCTTCCAGAGCTGAGATATCAAAATTCAAAATTTCGACCTGAAAAAAAAAACGACAGTGTTACCCCTTTCGTTTTTTTTTTTCATTTTCGGGCGAAAAATTAAGTTTCTCCAATCTTCTCAAAACTCTGGATTATGATAGAGGGCCGTGAGACTTTGACCTGAGTGCAAAAATGGAGGCGCTAGACCCTTTCAGAGCTGAGATATCAAAATTAAAAATTTCGACCCGAAAAAAAAACGACAGTGTTACCCCTTTCGTTTTTTTTCGTTTTTGGGCAAAAAATTAAGTTTCTCCAATCTTCTCAAAACTCTGGATTATGATAGAGGGCCACGAGACTTTGACCTGAGTGCAAAAATGGAGGCTCTAGACCCTTCCAGAGCTGAGATATCAAAATTCAAAATTTCGACCCGAAAAAAAAAAACGACAGTGTTACCCCTTTCGTTTTTTTTCGTTTTTGGGCAAAAAATTAAGTTTCTCCAATCTTCTCAAAACTCTGGATTATGATAGAGGGCTGTGAGACTTTGACCTGAGTGCAAAAATGGAGGCTCTAGACCCTTTCAGAGCTGAGATATCGAAATTCAAAATTTCGACCCGAAAAAAAAAACGACAGTGTTACCCCTTTCGTTTTTTTTCGTTTTTGGGCGAAAAATTAAGTTTCTCCAATCTTCTCAAAACTCTGGATTCTGATAGATGGCCACGAGACTTTGACCTGAGTGCAAAAATGGAGGCTCTAGACCCTTCCAGAGCTGAGATATCGAAATTCAAAATTTCGACCCGAAAAAAAAACGACAGTGTTACCCCTTTCGTTTTTTTCGTTTTTGGGCAAAAAATTAAGTTTCTCCAATCTTCTCAAAACTCTGGATTATGATAGAGGGCTGTGAGACTTTGACCTGAGTGCAAAAATGGAGGCTCTAGACCCTTCCATAGCTGAGAAATCGAAATTCAAAATTTCGACCCGAAAAAAAAACGACAGTGTTACCCCTTTCGTTTTTTTCGTTTTTGGGCAAAAAATTAAGTTTCTCCAATCTTCTCAAAACTCTGGATTATGATAGAGGGCCGTGAGACTTTGACCTGAGTGCAAAAATGGAGGCGCTAGACCCTTTCAGAGCTGAGATATCAAAATTCAAAATTTCGACCCGAAAAAAAAACGACAGTGTTACCCCTTTCGTTTTTTTTCGTTTTTGGGCAAAAAATTAAGTTTCTCCAATCTTCTCAAAACTCTGGATTATGATAGAGGGCCACGAGACTTTGACCTGAGTGCAAAAATGGAGGCTCTAGACCCTTCCAGAGCTGAGATATCAAAATTCAAAATTTCGACCCGAAAAAAAAAACGACAGTGTTACCCCTTTCGTTTTTTTTCGTTTTTGGGCAAAAAATTAAGTTTCTCCAATCTTCTCAAAACTCTGGATTATGATAGAGGGCTGTGAGACTTTGACCTGAGTGCAAAAATGGAGGCTCTAGACCCTTTCAGAGCTGAGATATCGAAATTCAAAATTTCGACCCGAAAAAAAAAACGACAGTGTTACCCCTTTCGTTTTTTTTCGTTTTTGGGCGAAAAATTAAGTTTCTCCAATCTTCTCAAAACTCTGGATTCTGATAGATGGCCACGAGACTTTGACCTGAGTGCAAAAATGGAGGCTCTAGACCCTTCCAGAGCTGAGATATCGAAATTCAAAATTTCGACCCGAAAAAAAAACGACAGTGTTACCCCTTTCGTTTTTTTTCGTTTTTGGGCAAAAAATTAAGTTTCTCCAATCTTCTCAAAACTCTGGATTATGATAGAGGGCTGTGAGACTTTGACCTGAGTGCAAAAATGGAGGCTCTAGACCCTTCCAGAGCTGAGATATCGAAATTCAAAATTTCGACCCGAAAAAAAAACGACAGTGTTACCCCTTTCGTTTTTTTCGTTTTTGGGCAAAAAATTAAGTTTCTCCAATCTTCTTAAAACTCTGGATTATGATAGAGGGCTGTGAGACTTTGACCTGAGTGCAAAAATGGAGGCTCTAGACCCTTCCAGAGCTGAGATATCGAAATTCAAAATTTCGACCCGAAAAAAAAACGACAGTGTTACCCCTTTCGTTTTTTTTCGTTTTTGGGCAAAAAATTAAGTTTCTCCAATCTTCTCAAAACTCTGGATTATGATAGAGGGCTGTGAGACTTTGACCTGAGTGCAAAAATGGAGGCTCTAGACCCTTCCAGAGCTGAGATATCGAAATTCAAAATTTCGACCCGAAAAAAAAACGACAGTGTTACCCCTTTCGTTTTTTTCGTTTTTGGGCAAAAAATTAAGTTTCTCCAATCTTCTCAAAACTCTGGATTATGATAGAGGGCTGTGAGACTTTGACCTGAGTGCAAAAATGGAGGCTCTAGACCCTTCTAGAGCTGAGAAATCGAAATTCAAAATTTCGACCCGAAAAAAAAACGACAGTGTTACCCCTTTCGTTTTTTTCGTTTTTGGGCAAAAAAGTAAGTTTCTCCAATCTTCTCAAAACTCTGGATTATGATAGAGGGCTGTGAGACTTTGACCTGAGTGCAAAAATGGAGGCTCTAGACCCTTTCAGAGCTGAGATATCGAAATTCAAAATTTCGACCCGAAAAAAAAAACGACAGTGTTACCCCTTTCGTTTTTTTTTCGTTTTTGGGCAAAAAATTAAGTTTCTCCAATCTTCTCAAAACTCTGGATTATGATAGAGGGCTGTGAGACTTTGACCTGAGTGCAAAAATGGAGGCTCTAGACCCTTCCAGAGCTGAGAAATCGAAATTCAAAATTTCGACCCGAAAAAAAAAACGACAGTGTTACCCTTTTCGTTTTTTTTCGTTTTTGGGCAAAAAATTAAGTTTCTCCAATCTTCTCCAAACTCTAGATTCTGATAGATGGCCACGAGACTTTGACCTGAGTGCAAAAATGGAGGCTCTAGACCCTTCCATAGCTGAGATATCGAAATTCAAAATTTCGACCCGAAAAAAAAAACGACAGTGTTACCCCTTTCGTTTTTTTTCGTTTTTTGGCAAAAAATTAAGTTTCTCCAATCTTCTCAAAACTCTGGATTATGATAGAGGGCTGTGAGACTTTGACCTGAGTGCAAAAATGGAGGCTCTAGACCCTTCCAGAGCTGAGATATCGAAATTCAAAATTTCGACCCGAAAAAAAAACGACAGTGTTACCCCTTTCGTTTTTTTTCGTTTTTGGGCAAAAAATTAAGTTTCTCCAATCTTCTCCAAACTCTAGATTCTGATAGATGGCCACGAGACTTTGACCTGAGTGCAAAAATGGAGGCTCTAGACCCTTCCATAGCTGAGATATCGAAATTCAAAATTTCGACCCGAAAAAAAAACGACAATGTTACCCCTTTCGTTTTTTTTCGTTTTTTGGCAAAAAATTAAGTTTCTCCAATCTTCGCCAAACTCTAGATTCTGATAGATGGCCACGAGACTTTGACCTGAGTGCAAAAATGGAGGCTCTAGACCCTTCCAGAGCTGAGATATCAAAATTCAAAATTTCGACCTGAAAAAAAAAACGACAGTGTTACCCCTTTCGTTTTTTTTTTCATTTTCGGGTGAAAAATTAAGTTTCTCCAATCTTCTCAAAACTCTGGATTATGATAGAGGGCCGTGAGACTTTGACCTGAGTGCAAAAATGGAGGCGCTAGACCCTTTCAGAGCTGAGATATCAAAATTCAAAATTTCGACCCGAAAAAAAAACGACAGTGTTACCCCTTTCGTTTTTTTTCGTTTTTGGGCAAAAAATTAAGTTTCTCCAATCTTCTCAAAACTCTGGATTATGATAGAGGGCTGTGAGACTTTGACCTGAGTGCAAAAATGGAGGCTCTAGACCCTTCCAGAGCTGAGAAATCGAAATTCAAAATTTCGACCCGAAAAAAAAAACGACAGTGTTACCCCTTTCGTTTTTTTTCGTTTTTGGGCAAAAAATTAAGTTTCTCCAATCTTCTCAAAACTCTGGATTATGATAGAGGGCTGTGAGACTTTGACCTGAGTGCAAAAATGGAGGCTCTAGACCCTTCCAGAGCTGAGATATCGAAATTCAAAATTTCGACCCGAAAAAAAAAACGACAGTGTTACCCCTTTCGTTTTTTTTTCGTTTTTGGGCAAAAAATTAAGTTTCTCCAATCTTCTTAAAACTCTGGATTATGATAGAGGGCTGTGAGACTTTGACCTGAGTGCAAAAATGGAGGCTCTAGACCCTTCCAGAGCTGAGATATCAAAATTCAAAATTTCGACCTGAAAAAAAAAACGACAGTGTTACCCCTTTCGTTTTTTTTTTTCATTTTCGGGCGAAAAATTAAGTTTCTCCAATCTTCTCAAAACTCTGGATTATGATAGAGGGCCGTGAGACTTTGACCTGAGTGCAAAAATGGAGGCGCTAGACCCTTTCAGAGCTGAGATATCAAAATTCAAAATTTCGACCCGAAAAAAAAACGACAGTGTTACCCCTTTCGTTTTTTTTCGTTTTTGGGCAAAAAATTAAGTTTCTCCAATCTTCTCAAAACTCTAGATTCTGATAGATGGCCACGAGACTTTGACCTGAGTGCAAAAATGGAGGCTCTAGACCCTTCCAGAGCTGAGATATCGAAATTCAAAATTTCGACCCGAAAAAAAAACGACAGTGTTACCCCTTTCGTTTTTTTTCGTTTTTGGGCAAAAAATTAAGTTTCTCCAATCTTCTCAAAACTCTAGATTCTGATAGATGGCCACGAGACTTTGACCTGAGTGCAAAAATGGAGGCTCTAGACCCTTCCAGAGCTGAGATATCGAAATTCAAAATTTCGACCCGAAAAAAAAACGACAGTGTTACCCCTTTCGTTTTTTTTCGTTTTTGGGCAAAAAATTAAGTTTCTCCAATCTTCTCAAAACTCTGGATTATGATAGAGGGCTGTGAGACTTTGACCTGAGTGCAAAAATGGAGGCTCTAGACCCTTCCAGAGCTGAGAAATCGAAATTCAAAATTTCGACCCGAAAAAAAAACGACAGTGTTACCCCTTTCGTTTTTTTTCGTTTTTGGGCAAAAAATTAAGTTTCTCCAATCTTCTCAAAACTCTGGATTATGATAGAGGGCTGTGAAACTTTGACCTGAGTGCAAAAATGGAGGCTCTAGACCCTTTCAGAGCTGAGATATCGAAATTCAAAATTTCGACCCGAAAAAAAAAACGACAGTGTTACCCCTTTCGTTTTTTTTTCGTTTTTGGGCAAAAAATTAAGTTTCTCCAATCTTCTCAAAACTCTAGATTCTGATAGATGGCCACGAGACTTTGACCTGAGTGCAAAAATGGAGGCTCTAGACCCTTCCAGAGCTGAGATATCGAAATTCAAAATTTCGACCCGAAAAAAAAAACGACAGTGTTACCCCTTTCGTTTTTTTTCGTTTTTGGGCAAAAAATTAAGTTTCTCCAATCTTCTCAAAACTCTGGATTATGATAGAGGGCTGTGAGACTTTGACCTGAGTGCAAAAATGGAGGCTCTAGACCCTTCCAGAGCTGAGATATCAAAATTCAAAATTTCGACCTGAAAAAAAAAACGACAGTGTTACCCCTTTCGTTTTTTTTTTTCATTTTCGGGCGAAAAATTAAGTTTCTCCAATCTTCTCAAAACTCTGGATTATGATAGAGGGCCGTGAGACTTTGACCTGAGTGCAAAAATGGAGGCGCTAGACCCTTTCAGAGCTGAGATATCAAAATTCAAAATTTCGACCCGAAAAAAAAACGACAGTGTTACCCCTTTCGTTTTTTTTCGTTTTTGGGCAAAAAATTAAGTTTCTCCAATCTTCTCAAAACTCTGGATTATGATAGAGGGCTGTGAGACTTTGACCTGAGTGCAAAAATGGAGGCTCTAGACCCTTCCAGAGCTGAGAAATCGAAATTCAAAATTTCGACCCGAAAAAAAAACGACAGTGTTACCCCTTTCGTTTTTTTTTCGTTTTTGGGCAAAAAATTAAGTTTCTCCAATCTTCTCAAAACTCTGGATTATGATAGAGGGCTGTGAAACTTTGACCTGAGTGCAAAAATGGAGGCTCTAGACCCTTTCAGAGCTGAGATATCGAAATTCAAAATTTCGACCCGAAAAAAAAAACGACAGTGTTACCCCTTTCGTTTTTTTTCGTTTTTGGGCAAAAAATTAAGTTTCTCCAATCTTCTCAAAACTCTGGATTATGATAGAGGGCTGTGAGACTTTGACCTGAGTGCAAAAATGGAGGCTCTAGACCCTTCCAGAGCTGAGATATCAAAATTCAAAATTTCGACCTGAAAAAAAAAACGACAGTGTTACCCCTTTCGTTTTTTTTTTTCATTTTCGGGCGAAAAATTAAGTTTCTCCAATCTTCTCAAAACTCTGGATTATGATAGAGGGCCGTGAGACTTTGACCTGAGTGCAAAAATGGAGGCGCTAGACCCTTTCAGAGCTGAGATATCAAAATTCAAAATTTCGACCCGAAAAAAAAACGACAGTGTTACCCCTTTCGTTTTTTTTCGTTTTTGGGCAAAAAATTAAGTTTCTCCAATCTTCTCAAAACTCTGGATTATGATAGAGGGCTGTGAGACTTTGACCTGAGTGCAAAAATGGAGGCTCTAGACCCTTCCAGAGCTGAGAAATCGAAATTCAAAATTTCGACCCGAAAAAAAAACGACAGTGTTACCCCTTTCGTTTTTTTTCGTTTTTGGGCAAAAAATTAAGTTTCTCCAATCTTCTCAAAACTCTGGATTATGATAGAGGGCTGTGAAACTTTGACCTGAGTGCAAAAATGGAGGCTCTAGACCCTTTCAGAGCTGAGATATCGAAATTCAAAATTTCGACCCGAAAAAAAAAACGACAGTGTTACCCCTTTCGTTTTTTTTCGTTTTTGGGCAAAAAATTAAGTTTCTCCAATCTTCTCAAAACTCTAGATTCTGATAGATGGCCACGAGACTTTGACCTGAGTGCAAAAATGGAGGCTCTAGACCCTTCCAGAGCTGAGATATCGAAATTCAAAATTTCGACCCGAAAAAAAAACGACAGTGTTACCCCTTTCGTTTTTTTTCGTTTTTGGGCAAAAAATTAAGTTTCTCCAATCTTCTCAAAACTCTAGATTCTGATAGATGGCCACGAGACTTTGACCTGAGTGCAAAAATGGAGGCTCTAGACCCTTCCAGAGCTGAGATATCGAAATTCAAAATTTCGACCCGAAAAAAAAACGACAGTGTTACCCCTTTCGTTTTTTTTCGTTTTTGGGCAAAAAATTAAGTTTCTCCAATCTTCTCAAAACTCTAGATTCTGATAGATGGCCACGAGACTTTGACCTGAGTGCAAAAATGGAGGCTCTAGACCCTTCCAGAGCTGAGATATCGAAATTCAAAATTTCGACCCGAAAAAAAAAACGACAGTGTTACCCCTTTCGTTTTTTTTCGTTTTTGGGCAAAAAATTAAGTTTCTCCAATCTTCTCAAAACTCTAGATTCTGATAGATGGCCACGAGACTTTGACCTGAGTGCAAAAATGGAGGCTCTAGACCCTTCCAGAGCTGAGATATCGAAATTCAAAATTTCGACCCGAAAAAAAAACGACAGTGTTACCCCTTTCGTTTTTTTTCGTTTTTGGGCAAAAAATTAAGTTTCTCCAATCTTCTCAAAACTCTGGATTATGATAGAGGGCTGTGAGACTTTGACCTGAGTGCAAAAATGGAGGCTCTAGACCCTTCCAGAGCTGAGAAATCGAAATTCAAAATTTCGACCCGAAAAAAAAACGACAGTGTTACCCCTTTCGTTTTTTTTCGTTTTTGGGCAAAAAATTAAGTTTCTCCAATCTTCTCAAAACTCTGGATTATGATAGAGGGCTGTGAAACTTTGACCTGAGTGCAAAAATGGAGGCTCTAGACCCTTTCAGAGCTGAGATATCGAAATTCAAAATTTCGACCCGAAAAAAAAAACGACAGTGTTACCCCTTTCGTTTTTTTTTCGTTTTTGGGCAAAAAATTAAGTTTCTCCAATCTTCTCAAAACTCTAGATTCTGATAGATGGCCACGAGACTTTGACCTGAGTGCAAAAATGGAGGCTCTAGACCCTTCCAGAGCTGAGATATCGAAATTCAAAATTTCGACCCGAAAAAAAAAACGACAGTGTTACCCCTTTCGTTTTTTTTCGTTTTTGGGCAAAAAATTAAGTTTCTCCAATCTTCTCAAAACTCTGGATTATGATAGAGGGCTGTGAGACTTTGACCTGAGTGCAAAAATGGAGGCTCTAGACCCTTCCAGAGCTGAGATATCAAAATTCAAAATTTCGACCTGAAAAAAAAACGACAGTGTTACCCCTTTCGTTTTTTTTTTTCATTTTCGGGCGAAAAATTAAGTTTCTCCAATCTTCTCAAAACTCTGGATTATGATAGAGGGCCGTGAGACTTTGACCTGAGTGCAAAAATGGAGGCGCTAGACCCTTTCAGAGCTGAGATATCAAAATTCAAAATTTCGACCCGAAAAAAAAACGACAGTGTTACCCCTTTCGTTTTTTTTCGTTTTTGGGCAAAAAATTAAGTTTCTCCAATCTTCTCAAAACTCTGGATTATGATAGAGGGCTGTGAGACTTTGACCTGAGTGCAAAAATGGAGGCTCTAGACCCTTCCAGAGCTGAGAAATCGAAATTCAAAATTTCGACCCGAAAAAAAAACGACAGTGTTACCCCTTTCGTTTTTTTTTCGTTTTTGGGCAAAAAATTAAGTTTCTCCAATCTTCTCAAAACTCTGGATTATGATAGAGGGCTGTGAAACTTTGACCTGAGTGCAAAAATGGAGGCTCTAGACCCTTTCAGAGCTGAGATATCGAAATTCAAAATTTCGACCCGAAAAAAAAAACGACAGTGTTACCCCTTTCGTTTTTTTTCGTTTTTGGGCAAAAAATTAAGTTTCTCCAATCTTCTCAAAACTCTGGATTATGATAGAGGGCTGTGAGACTTTGACCTGAGTGCAAAAATGGAGGCTCTAGACCCTTCCAGAGCTGAGATATCAAAATTCAAAATTTCGACCTGAAAAAAAAAACGACAGTGTTACCCCTTTCGTTTTTTTTTTCATTTTCGGGCGAAAAATTAAGTTTCTCCAATCTTCTCAAAACTCTGGATTATGATAGAGGGCCGTGAGACTTTGACCTGAGTGCAAAAATGGAGGCGCTAGACCCTTTCAGAGCTGAGATATCAAAATTCAAAATTTCGACCCGAAAAAAAAACGACAGTGTTACCCCTTTCGTTTTTTTTCGTTTTTGGGCAAAAAATTAAGTTTCTCCAATCTTCTCAAAACTCTGGATTATGATAGAGGGCTGTGAGACTTTGACCTGAGTGCAAAAATGGAGGCTCTAGACCCTTCCAGAGCTGAGAAATCGAAATTCAAAATTTCGACCCGAAAAAAAAACGACAGTGTTACCCCTTTCGTTTTTTTTCGTTTTTGGGCAAAAAATTAAGTTTCTCCAATCTTCTCAAAACTCTGGATTATGATAGAGGGCTGTGAAACTTTGACCTGAGTGCAAAAATGGAGGCTCTAGACCCTTTCAGAGCTGAGATATCGAAATTCAAAATTTCGACCCGAAAAAAAAAACGACAGTGTTACCCCTTTCGTTTTTTTTTCGTTTTTGGGCAAAAAATTAAGTTTCTCCAATCTTCTCAAAACTCTAGATTCTGATAGATGGCCACGAGACTTTGACCTGAGTGCAAAAATGGAGGCTCTAGACCCTTCCAGAGCTGAGATATCGAAATTCAAAATTTCGACCCGAAAAAAAAAACGACAGTGTTACCCCTTTCGTTTTTTTTCGTTTTTGGGCAAAAAATTAAGTTTCTCCAATCTTCTCAAAACTCTGGATTATGATAGAGGGCTGTGAGACTTTGACCTGAGTGCAAAAATGGAGGCTCTAGACCCTTCCAGAGCTGAGATATCAAAATTCAAAATTTCGACCTGAAAAAAAAAACGACAGTGTTACCCCTTTCGTTTTTTTTTTTCATTTTCGGGCGAAAAATTAAGTTTCTCCAATCTTCTCAAAACTCTGGATTATGATAGAGGGCCGTGAGACTTTGACCTGAGTGCAAAAATGGAGGCGCTAGACCCTTTCAGAGCTGAGATATCAAAATTCAAAATTTCGACCCGAAAAAAAAACGACAGTGTTACCCCTTTCGTTTTTTTTCGTTTTTGGGCAAAAAATTAAGTTTCTCCAATCTTCTCAAAACTCTGGATTATGATAGAGGGCTGTGAGACTTTGACCTGAGTGCAAAAATGGAGGCTCTAGACCCTTCCAGAGCTGAGAAATCGAAATTCAAAATTTCGACCCGAAAAAAAAACGACAGTGTTACCCCTTTCGTTTTTTTTTCGTTTTTGGGCAAAAAATTAAGTTTCTCCAATCTTCTCAAAACTCTGGATTATGATAGAGGGCTGTGAAACTTTGACCTGAGTGCAAAAATGGAGGCTCTAGACCCTTTCAGAGCTGAGATATCGAAATTCAAAATTTCGACCCGAAAAAAAAAACGACAGTGTTACCCCTTTCGTTTTTTTTCGTTTTTGGGCAAAAAATTAAGTTTTTCCAATCTTCTCAAAACTCTGGATTATGATAGAGGGCTGTGAGACTTTGACCTGAGTGCAAAAATGGAGGCTCTAGACCCTTCCAGAGCTGAGATATCAAAATTCAAAATTTCGACCTGAAAAAAAAAACGACAGTGTTACCCCTTTCGTTTTTTTTTTCATTTTCGGGCGAAAAATTAAGTTTCTCCAATCTTCTCAAAACTCTGGATTATGATAGAGGGCCGTGAGACTTTGACCTGAGTGCAAAAATGGAGGCGCTAGACCCTTTCAGAGCTGAGATATCAAAATTCAAAATTTCGACCCGAAAAAAAAACGACAGTGTTACCCCTTTCGTTTTTTTTCGTTTTTGGGCAAAAAATTAAGTTTCTCCAATCTTCTCAAAACTCTGGATTATGATAGAGGGCTGTGAGACTTTGACCTGAGTGCAAAAATGGAGGCTCTAGACCCTTCCAGAGCTGAGAAATCGAAATTCAAAATTTCGACCCGAAAAAAAAACGACAGTGTTACCCCTTTCGTTTTTTTTTCGTTTTTGGGCAAAAAATTAAGTTTCTCCAATCTTCTCAAAACTCTGGATTATGATAGAGGGCTGTGAAACTTTGACCTGAGTGCAAAAATGGAGGCTCTAGACCCTTTCAGAGCTGAGATATCGAAATTCAAAATTTCGACCCGAAAAAAAAAACGACAGTGTTACCCCTTTCGTTTTTTTTCGTTTTTGGGCAAAAAATTAAGTTTCTCCAATCTTCTCAAAACTCTAGATTCTGATAGATGGCCACGAGACTTTGACCTGAGTGCAAAAATGGAGGCTCTAGACCCTTCCAGAGCTGAGATATCGAAATTCAAAATTTCGACCCGAAAAAAAAACGACAGTGTTACCCCTTTCGTTTTTTTTCGTTTTTGGGCAAAAAATTAAGTTTCTCCAATCTTCTCAAAACTCTAGATTCTGATAGATGGCCACGAGACTTTGACCTGAGTGCAAAAATGGAGGCTCTAGACCCTTCCAGAGCTGAGATATCGAAATTCAAAATTTCGACCCGAAAAAAAAAACGACAGTGTTACCCCTTTCGTTTTTTTTCGTTTTTGGGCAAAAAATTAAGTTTCTCCAATCTTCTCAAAACTCTGGATTATGATAGAGGGCTGTGAGACTTTGACCTGAGTGCAAAAATGGAGGCTCTAGACCCTTCCAGAGCTGAGATATCGAAATTCAAAATTTCGACCCGAAAAAAAAACGACAGTGTTACCCCTTTCGTTTTTTTTCGTTTTTGGGCAAAAAATTAAGTTTCTCCAATCTTCTCAAAACTCTGGATTATGATAGAGGGCTGTGAGACTTTGACCTGAGTGCAAAAATGGAGGCTCTAGACCCTTTCAGAGCTGAGAAATCGAAATTCAAAATTTCGACCCGAAAAAAAAACGACAGTGTTACCCCTTTCGTTTTTTTTCGTTTTTGGGCAAAAAATTAAGTTTCTCCAATCTTCTCAAAACTCTGGATTATGATAGAGGGCTGTGAGACTTTGACCTGAGTGCAAAAATGGAGGCTCTAGACCCTTCCAGAGCTGAGATATCGAAATTCAAAATTTCGACCCGAAAAAAAAAACGACAGTGTTACCCCTTTCGTTTTTTTTCGTTTTTGGGCAAAAAATTAAGTTTCTCCAATCTTCTTAAAACTCTGGATTATGATAGAGGGCCACGAGACTTTGACCTGAGTGCAAAAATGGAGGCTCTAGACCCTTCCAGAGCTGAGATATCAAAATTCAAAATTTCGACCTGAAAAAAAAAACGACAGTGTTACCCCTTTCGTTTTTTTTTTTCATTTTCGGGCGAAAAATTACGTTTCTCCAATCTTCTCAAAACTCTGGATTATGATAGAGGGCCGTGAGACTTTGACCTGAGTGCAAAAATGGAGGCGCTAGACCCTTTCAGAGCTGAGATATCAAAATTAAAAATTTCGACCCGAAAAAAAAACGACAGTGTTACCCCTTTCGTTTTTTTTCGTTTTTGGGCAAAAAATTAAGTTTCTCCAATCTTCTCAAAACTCTGGATTATGATAGAGGGCCACGAGACTTTGACCTGAGTGCAAAAATGGAGGCTCTAGACCCTTCCAGAGCTGAGATATCAAAATTCAAAATTTCGACCCGAAAAAAAAAACGACAGTGTTACCCCTTTCGTTTTTTTTTCGTTTTTGGGCAAAAAAATAAGTTTCTCCAATCTTCTCAAAACTCTGGATTATGATAGAGGGCTGTGAGACTTTGACCTGAGTGCAAAAATGGAGGCTCTAGACCCTTTCAGAGCTGAGATATCGAAATTCAAAATTTCGACCCGAAAAAAAAAACGACAGTGTTACCCCTTTCGTTTTTTTTCGTTTTTGGGCGAAAAATTAAGTTTCTCCAATCTTCTCAAAACTCTGGATTCTGATAGATGGCCATGAGACTTTGACCTGAGTGCAAAAATGGAGGCTCTAGACCCTTCCAGAGCTGAGATATCGAAATTCAAAATTTCGACCCGAAAAAAAAACGACAGTGTTACCCCTTTCGTTTTTTTTCGTTTTTGGGCAAAAAATTACGTTTCTCCAATCTTCTCAAAACTCTGGATTATGATAGAGGGCTGTGAGACTTTGACCTGAGTGCAAAAATGGAGGCTCTAGACCCTTCCAGAGCTGAGATATCGAAATTCAAAATTTCGACCCGAAAAAAAACGACAGTGTTACCCCTTTCGTTTTTTTCGTTTTTGGGCAAAAAATTAAGTTTCTCCAATCTTCTCAAAACTCTGGATTATGATAGAGGGCCACGAGACTTTGACCTGAGTGCAAAAATGGAGGCTCTAGACCCTTCCAGAGCTGAGATATCGAAATTCAAAATTTCGACCCGAAAAAAAAAAACGACAGTGTTACCCCTTTCGTTTTTTTTTCGTTTTTGGGCAAAAAATTAAGTTTCTCCAATCTTCTCAAAACTCTGGATTATGATAGAGGGCCACGAGACTTTGACCTGAGTGCAAAAATGGAGGCTCTAGACCCTTCCAGAGCTGAGATATCGAAATTCAAAATTTCGACCCGAAAAAAAAAACGACAGTGTTACCCCTTTCGTTTTTTTTTCGTTTTTGGGCAAAAAATTAAGTTTCTCCAATCTTCTTAAAACTCTGGATTATGATAGAGGGCTGTGAGACTTTGACCTGAGTGCAAAAATGGAGGCTCTAGACCCTTCCAGAGCTGAGATATCGAAATTCAAAATTTCGACCCGAAAAAAAAAACGACAGTGTTACCCCTTTCGTTTTTTTTCGTTTTTGGGCAAAAAATTAAGTTTCTCCAATCTTCTTAAAACTCTGGATTATGATAGAGGGCTGTGAGACTTTGACCTGAGTGCAAAAATGGAGGCTCTAGACCCTTCCATAGCTGAGAAATCGAAATTCAAAATTTCGACCCGAAAAAAAAACGACAGTGTTACCCCTTTCGTTTTTTTTCGTTTTTGGGCAAAAAATTAAGTTTCTCCAATCTTCTCAAAACTCTAGATTCTGATAGATGGCCACGAGACTTTGACCTGAGTGCAAAAATGGAGGCTCTAGACCCTTCCAGAGCTGAGATATCGAAATTCAAAATTTCGACCCGAAAAAAAAAACGACAGTGTTACCCCTTTCGTTTTTTTTCGTTTTTGGGCAAAAAATTAAGTTTCTCCAATCTTCTCAAAACTCTGGATTATGATAGAGGGCTGTGAGACTTTGACCTGAGTGCAAAAATGGAGGCTCTAGACCCTTCCAGAGCTGAGATATCGAAATTCAAAATTTCGACCCGAAAAAAAAACGACAGTGTTACCCCTTTCGTTTTTTTTCGTTTTTGGGCAAAAAATTAAGTTTCTCCAATCTTCTCAAAACTCTGGATTATGATAGAGGGCTGTGAGACTTTGACCTGAGTGCAAAAATGGAGGCTCTAGACCCTTTCAGAGCTGAGAAATCGAAATTCAAAATTTCGACCCGAAAAAAAAACGACAGTGTTACCCCTTTCGTTTTTTTTCGTTTTTGGGCAAAAAATTAAGTTTCTCCAATCTTCTCAAAACTCTGGATTATGATAGAGGGCTGTGAGACTTTGACCTGAGTGCAAAAATGGAGGCTCTAGACCCTTCCAGAGCTGAGATATCGAAATTCAAAATTTCGACCCGAAAAAAAAAACGACAGTGTTACCCCTTTCGTTTTTTTTCGTTTTTGGGCAAAAAATTAAGTTTCTCCAATCTTCTTAAAACTCTGGATTATGATAGAGGGCCACGAGACTTTGACCTGAGTGCAAAAATGGAGGCTCTAGACCCTTCCAGAGCTGAGATATCAAAATTCAAAATTTCGACCTGAAAAAAAAAACGACAGTGTTACCCCTTTCGTTTTTTTTTTTCATTTTCGGGCGAAAAATTACGTTTCTCCAATCTTCTCAAAACTCTGGATTATGATAGAGGGCCGTGAGACTTTGACCTGAGTGCAAAAATGGAGGCGCTAGACCCTTTCAGAGCTGAGATATCAAAATTAAAAATTTCGACCCGAAAAAAAAACGACAGTGTTACCCCTTTCGTTTTTTTTCGTTTTTGGGCAAAAAATTAAGTTTCTCCAATCTTCTCAAAACTCTGGATTATGATAGAGGGCCACGAGACTTTGACCTGAGTGCAAAAATGGAGGCTCTAGACCCTTCCAGAGCTGAGATATCAAAATTCAAAATTTCGACCCGAAAAAAAAAACGACAGTGTTACCCCTTTCGTTTTTTTTCGTTTTTGGGCAAAAAAATAAGTTTCTCCAATCTTCTCAAAACTCTGGATTATGATAGAGGGCTGTGAGACTTTGACCTGAGTGCAAAAATGGAGGCTCTAGACCCTTTCAGAGCTGAGATATCGAAATTCAAAATTTCGACCCGAAAAAAAAAACGACAGTGTTACCCCTTTCGTTTTTTTTCGTTTTTGGGCGAAAAATTAAGTTTCTCCAATCTTCTCAAAACTCTGGATTCTGATAGATGGCCACGAGACTTTGACCTGAGTGCAAAAATGGAGGCTCTAGACCCTTCCAGAGCTGAGATATCGAAATTCAAAATTTCGACCCGAAAAAAAAACGACAGTGTTACCCCTTTCGTTTTTTTTCGTTTTTGGGCAAAAAATTACGTTTCTCCAATCTTCTCAAAACTCTGGATTATGATAGAGGGCTGTGAGACTTTGACCTGAGTGCAAAAATGGAGGCTCTAGACCCTTCCAGAGCTGAGATATCGAAATTCAAAATTTCGACCCGAAAAAAAAACGACAGTGTTACCCCTTTCGTTTTTTTCGTTTTTGGGCAAAAAATTAAGTTTCTCCAATCTTCTCAAAACTCTGGATTATGATAGAGGGCCACGAGACTTTGACCTGAGTGCAAAAATGGAGGCTCTAGACCCTTCCAGAGCTGAGATATCGAAATTCAAAATTTCGACCCGAAAAAAAAAAACGACAGTGTTACCCCTTTCGTTTTTTTTTCGTTTTTGGGCAAAAAATTAAGTTTCTCCAATCTTCTCAAAACTCTGGATTATGATAGAGGGCCACGAGACTTTGACCTGAGTGCAAAAATGGAGGCTCTAGACCCTTCCAGAGCTGAGATATCGAAATTCAAAATTTCGACCCGAAAAAAAAAACGACAGTGTTACCCCTTTCGTTTTTTTTTCGTTTTTGGGCAAAAAATTAAGTTTCTCCAATCTTCTTAAAACTCTGGATTATGATAGAGGGCTGTGAGACTTTGACCTGAGTGCAAAAATGGAGGCTCTAGACCCTTCCAGAGCTGAGATATCGAAATTCAAAATTTCGACCCGAAAAAAAAAACGACAGTGTTACCCCTTTCGTTTTTTTTCGTTTTTGGGCAAAAAATTAAGTTTCTCCAATCTTCTTAAAACTCTGGATTATGATAGAGGGCTGTGAGACTTTGACCTGAGTGCAAAAATGGAGGCTCTAGACCCTTCCATAGCTGAGAAATCGAAATTCAAAATTTCGACCCGAAAAAAAAACGACAGTGTTACCCCTTTCGTTTTTTTTCGTTTTTGGGCAAAAAATTAAGTTTCTCCAATCTTCTCAAAACTCTGGATTATGATAGAGGGCCGTGAGACTTTGACCTGAGTGCAAAAATGGAGGCGCTAGACCCTTTCAGAGCTGAGATATCAAAATTCAAAATTTCGACCCGAAAAAAAAACGACAGTGTTACCCCTTTCGTTTTTTTTCGTTTTTGGGCAAAAAATTAAGTTTCTCCAATCTTCTCAAAACTCTGGATTATGATAGAGGGCCACGAGACTTTGACCTGAGTGCAAAAATGGAGGCTCTAGACCCTTTCAGAGCTGAGATATCGAAATTCAAAATTTCGACCCGAAAAAAAAAACGACAGTGTTACCCCTTTCGTTTTTTTTCGTTTTTGGGCGAAAAATTAAGTTTCTCCAATCTTCTCAAAACTCTGGATTCTGATAGATGGCCACGAGACTTTGACCTGAGTGCAAAAATGGAGGCTCTAGACCCTTCCAGAGCTGAGATATCGAAATTCAAAATTTCGACCCGAAAAAAAAACGACAGTGTTACCCCTTTCGTTTTTTTTCGTTTTTGGGCAAAAAATTAAGTTTCTCCAATCTTCTCAAAACTCTGGATTATGATAGAGGGCTGTGAGACTTTGACCTGAGTGCAAAAATGGAGGCTCTAGACCCTTCCAGAGCTGAGATATCGAAATTCAAAATTTCGACCCGAAAAAAAAACGACAGTGTTACCCCTTTCGTTTTTTTCGTTTTTGGGCAAAAAATTAAGTTTCTCCAATCTTCTTAAAACTCTGGATTATGATAGAGGGCTGTGAGACTTTGACCTGAGTGCAAAAATGGAGGCTCTAGACCCTTCCAGAGCTGAGATATCGAAATTCAAAATTTCGACCCGAAAAAAAAACGACAGTGTTACCCCTTTCGTTTTTTTTCGTTTTTGGGCAAAAAATTAAGTTTCTCCAATCTTCTCAAAACTCTGGATTATGATAGAGGGCTGTGAGACTTTGACCTGAGTGCAAAAATGGAGGCTCTAGACCCTTCCAGAGCTGAGATATCGAAATTCAAAATTTCGACCCGAAAAAAAAACGACAGTGTTACCCCTTTCGTTTTTTTCGTTTTTGGGCAAAAAATTAAGTTTCTCCAATCTTCTCAAAACTCTGGATTATGATAGAGGGCTGTGAGACTTTGACCTGAGTGCAAAAATGGAGGCTCTAGACCCTTCTAGAGCTGAGAAATCGAAATTCAAAATTTCGACCCGAAAAAAAAACGACAGTGTTACCCCTTTCGTTTTTTTCGTTTTTGGGCAAAAAAGTAAGTTTCTCCAATCTTCTCAAAACTCTGGATTATGATAGAGGGCTGTGAGACTTTGACCTGAGTGCAAAAATGGAGGCTCTAGACCCTTCCAGAGCTGAGAAATCGAAATTCAAAATTTCGACCCGAAAAAAAAAACGACAGTGTTACCCCTTTCGTTTTTTTTTCGTTTTTGGGCAAAAAATTAAGTTTCTCCAATCTTCTCCAAACTCTAGATTCTGATAGATGGCCACGAGACTTTGACCTGAGTGCAAAAATGGAGGCTCTAGACCCTTCCATAGCTGAGATATCGAAATTCAAAATTTCGACCCGAAAAAAAAACGACAGTGTTACCCCTTTCGTTTTTTTTCGTTTTTTGGCAAAAAATTAAGTTTCTCCAATCTTCTCAAAACTCTGGATTATGATAGAGGGCTGTGAGACTTTGACCTGAGTGCAAAAATGGAGGCTCTAGACCCTTCCAGAGCTGAGATATCGAAATTCAAAATTTCGACCCGAAAAAAAAACGACAGTGTTACCCCTTTCGTTTTTTTTCGTTTTTGGGCAAAAAATTAAGTTTCTCCAATCTTCTTAAAACTCTGGATTATGATAGAGGGCTGTGAGACTTTGACCTGAGTGCAAAAATGGAGGCTCTAGACCCTTCCAGAGCTGAGATATCAAAATTCAAAATTTCGACCTGAAAAAAAAAACGACAGTGTTACCCCTTTCGTTTTTTTTTTTTCATTTTCGGGTGAAAAATTAAGTTTCTCCAATCTTCTCAAAACTCTGGATTATGATAGAGGGCCGTGAGACTTTGACCTGAGTGCAAAAATGGAGGCGCTAGACCCTTTCAGAGCTGAGATATCAAAATTCAAAATTTGGACCCGAAAAAAAAACGACAGTGTTACCCCTTTCGTTTTTTTTCGTTTTTGGGCAAAAAATTAAGTTTCTCCAATCTTCTCAAAACTCTGGATTATGATAGAGGGCTGTGAGACTTTGACCTGAGTGCAAAAATGGAGGCTCTAGACCCTTCCAGAGCTGAGAAATCGAAATTCAAAATTTCGACCCGAAAAAAAAACGACAGTGTTACCCCTTTCGTTTTTTTTCGTTTTTGGGCAAAAAATTAAGTTTCTCCAATCTTCTCAAAACTCTGGATTATGATAGAGGGCTGTGAGACTTTGACCTGAGTGCAAAAATGGAGGCTCTAGACCCTTCCAGAGCTGAGATATCGAAATTCAAAATTTCGACCCGAAAAAAAAAACGACAGTGTTACCCCTTTCGTTTTTTTTTTCGTTTTTGGGCAAAAAATTAAGTTTCTCCAATCTTCTTAAAACTCTGGATTATGATAGAGGGCTGTGAGACTTTGACCTGAGTGCAAAAATGGAGGCTCTAGACCCTTCCAGAGCTGAGATATCAAAATTCAAAATTTCGACCTGAAAAAAAAAACGACAGTGTTACCCCTTTCGTTTTTTTTTTTCATTTTCGGGCGAAAAATTAAGTTTCTCCAATCTTCTCAAAACTCTGGATTATGATAGAGGGCCGTGAGACTTTGACCTGAGTGCAAAAATGGAGGCGCTAGACCCTTTCAGAGCTGAGATATCAAAATTCAAAATTTCGACCCGAAAAAAAAACGACAGTGTTACCCCTTTCGTTTTTTTTCGTTTTTGGGCAAAAAATTAAGTTTCTCCAATCTTCTCAAAACTCTAGATTCTGATAGATGGCCACGAGACTTTGACCTGAGTGCAAAAATGGAGGCTCTAGACCCTTCCAGAGCTGAGATATCGAAATTCAAAATTTCGACCCGAAAAAAAAACGACAGTGTTACCCCTTTCGTTTTTTTTCGTTTTTGGGCAAAAAATTAAGTTTCTCCAATCTTCTCAAAACTCTAGATTCTGATAGATGGCCACGAGACTTTGACCTGAGTGCAAAAATGGAGGCTCTAGACCCTTCCAGAGCTGAGATATCGAAATTCAAAATTTCGACCCGAAAAAAAAACGACAGTGTTACCCCTTTCGTTTTTTTTCGTTTTTGGGCAAAAAATTAAGTTTCTCCAATCTTCTCAAAACTCTGGATTATGATAGAGGGCTGTGAGACTTTGACCTGAGTGCAAAAATGGAGGCTCTAGACCCTTCCAGAGCTGAGAAATCGAAATTCAAAATTTCGACCCGAAAAAAAAACGACAGTGTTACCCCTTTCGTTTTTTTTCGTTTTTGGGCAAAAAATTAAGTTTCTCCAATCTTCTCAAAACTCTGGATTATGATAGAGGGCTGTGAAACTTTGACCTGAGTGCAAAAATGGAGGCTCTAGACCCTTTCAGAGCTGAGATATCGAAATTCAAAATTTCGACCCGAAAAAAAAAACGACAGTGTTACCCCTTTCGTTTTTTTTTCGTTTTTGGGCAAAAAATTAAGTTTCTCCAATCTTCTCAAAACTCTAGATTCTGATAGATGGCCACGAGACTTTGACCTGAGTGCAAAAATGGAGGCTCTAGACCCTTCCAGAGCTGAGATATCGAAATTCAAAATTTCGACCCGAAAAAAAAAAACGACAGTGTTACCCCTTTCGTTTTTTTTCGTTTTTGGGCAAAAAATTAAGTTTCTCCAATCTTCTCAAAACTCTGGATTATGATAGAGGGCTGTGAGACTTTGACCTGAGTGCAAAAATGGAGGCTCTAGACCCTTCCAGAGCTGAGATATCAAAATTCAAAATTTCGACCTGAAAAAAAAACCGACAGTGTTACCCCTTTCGTTTTTTTTTTCATTTTCGGGCGAAAAATTAAGTTTCTCCAATCTTCTCAAAACTCTGGATTATGATAGAGGGCCGTGAGACTTTGACCTGAGTGCAAAAATGGAGGCGCTAGACCCTTTCAGAGCTGAGATATCAAAATTCAAAATTTCGACCCGAAAAAAAAACGACAGTGTTACCCCTTTCGTTTTTTTTCGTTTTTGGGCAAAAAATTAAGTTTCTCCAATCTTCTCAAAACTCTGGATTATGATAGAGGGCTGTGAGACTTTGACCTGAGTGCAAAAATGGAGGCTCTAGACCCTTCCAGAGCTGAGATATCGAAATTCAAAATTTCGACCCGAGAAAAAAACGACAGTGTTACCCCTTTCGTTTTTTTTCGTTTTTGGGCAAAAAATGAAGTTTCTCCAATCTTCTCAAAACTCTGGATTATGATAGAGGGCTGTGAGACTTTGACCTGAGTGCAAAAATGGAGGCTCTAGACCCTTCCAGAGCTGAGAAATCGAAATTCAAAATTTCGACCCGAAAAAAAAACGACAGTGTTACCCCTTTCGTTTTTTTTCGTTTTTGGGCAAAAAATTAAGTTTCTCCAATCTTCTCAAAACTCTGGATTATGATAGAGGGCTGTGAAACTTTGACCTGAGTGCAAAAATGGAGGCTCTAGACCCTTTCAGAGCTGAGATATCGAAATTCAAAATTTCGACCCGAAAAAAAAAACGACAGTGTTACCCCTTTCGTTTTTTTTCGTTTTTGGGCAAAAAATTAAGTTTCTCCAATCTTTTCAAAACACTAGATTCTGATAGATGGCCACGAGACTTTGACCTGAGTGCAAAAATGGAGGCTCTAGACCCTTCCAGAGCTGAGATATCGAAATTCAAAATTTCGACCCGAAAAAAAAACGACAGTGTTACCCCTTTCGTTTTTTTTCGTTTTTGGGCAAAAAATTAAGTTTCTCCAATCTTCTCAAAACTCTAGATTCTGATAGATGGCCACGAGACTTTGACCTGAGTGCAAAAATGGAGGCTCTAGACCCTTCCAGAGCTGAGATATCGAAATTCAAAATTTCGACCCGAAAAAAAAAACGACAGTGTTACCCCTTTCGTTTTTTTTCGTTTTTGGGCAAAAAATTAAGTTTCTCCAATCTTCTCAAAACTCTGGATTATGATAGAGGGCTGTGAGACTTTGACCTGAGTGCAAAAATGGAGGCTCTAGACCCTTCCAGAGCTGAGATATCGAAATTCAAAATTTCGACCCGAAAAAAAAAACGACAGTGTTACCCCTTTCGTTTTTTTTCGTTTTTGGGCAAAAAATTAAGTTTCTCCAATCTTCTCAAAACTCTGGATTATGATAGAGGGCTGTGAGACTTTGACCTGAGTGCAAAAATGGAGGCTCTAGACCCTTTCAGAGCTGAGATATCGAAATTCAAAATTTCGACCCGAAAAAAAAACGACAGTGTTACCCCTTTAGTTTTTTTTCGTTTTTGGGCGAAAAATTAAGTTTCTCCAATCTTCTCAAAACTCTGGATTATGATAGAGGGCTGTGAGACTTTGACCTGAGTGCAAAAATGGAGGCTCTAGACCCTTTCAGAGCTGAGATATCGAAATTCAAAATTTCGACCCGAAAAAAAAACGACAGTGTTACCCCTTTAGTTTTTTTTCGTTTTTGGGCGAAAAATTAAGTTTCTCCAATCTTCTCAAAACTCTGGATTATGATAGAGGGCTGTGAGACTTTGACCTGAGTGCAAAAATGGAGGCTCTAGACCCTTCCAGAGCTGAGAAATCGAAATTCAAAATTTCGACCCGAAAAAAAAACGACAGTGTTACCCCTTTCGTTTTTTTTCGTTTTTGGGCAAAAAATTAAGTTTCTCCAATCTTCTCAAAACTCTGGATTATGATAGAGGGCTGTGAGACTTTGACCTGAGTGCAAAAATGGAGGCTCTAGACCCTTCCAGAGCTGAGATATCGAAATTCAAAATTTCGACCCGAAAAAAAAAACGACAGTGTTACCCCTTTCGTTTTTTTTCGTTTTTGGGCAAAAAATTAAGTTTCTCCAATCTTCTTAAAACTCTGGATTATGATAGAGGGCTGTGAGACTTTGACCTGAGTGCAAAAATGGAGGCTCTAGACCCTTCCAGAGCTGAGATATCAAAATTCAAAATTTCGACCTGAAAAAAAAAACGACAGTGTTACCCCTTTCGTTTTTTTTTTTCATTTTCGGGTGAAAAATTAAGTTTCTCCAATCTTCTCAAAACTCTGGATTATGATAGAGGGCCGTGAGACTTTGACCTGAGTGCAAAAATGGAGGCGCTAGACCCTTTCAGAGCTGAGATATCAAAATTAAAAATTTCGACCCGAAAAAAAAACGACAGTGTTACCCCTTTCGTTTTTTTTCGTTTTTGGGCAAAAAATTAAGTTTCTCCAATCTTCTCAAAACTCTGGATTATGATAGAGGGCTGTGAGACTTTGACCTGAGTGCAAAAATGGAGGCTCTAGACCCTTCCAGAGCTGAGAAATCGAAATTCAAAATTTCGACCGGAAAAAAAAACGACAGTGTTACCCCTTTCGTTTTTTTTTCGTTTTTGGGCAAAAAATTAAGTTTCTCCAATCTTCTCAAAACTCTGGATTATGATAGAGGGCTGTGAGACTTTGACCTGAGTGCAAAAATGGAGGCTCTAGACCCTTCCAGAGCTGAGATATCGAAATTCAAAATTTCGACCCGAAAAAAAAACGACAGTGTTACCCCTTTCGTTTTTTTTTCATTTTCGGGCGAAAAATTAAGTTTCTCCAATCTTCTCAAAACTCTGGATTATGATAGAGGGCTGTGAGACTTTGACCTGAGTGCAAAAATGGAGGCTCTAGACCCTTCCAGAGCTGAGATATCAAAATTCAAAATTTCGACCTGAAAAAAAAAACGACAGTGTTACCCCTTTCGTTTTTTTTTTTCATTTTCGGGCGAAAAATTAAGTTTCTCCAATCTTCTCAAAACTCTGGATTATGATAGAGGGCCGTGAGACTTTGACCTGAGTGCAAAAATGGAGGCGCTAGACCCTTTCAGAGCTGAGATATCAAAATTCAAAATTTCGACCCGAAAAAAAAACGACAGTGTTACCCCTTTCGTTTTTTTTCGTTTTTGGGCAAAAAATTAAGTTTCTCCAATCTTCTCAAAACTCTAGATTCTGATAGATGGCCACGAGACTTTGACCTGAGTGCAAAAATGGAGGCTCTAGACCCTTCCAGAGCTGAGATATCGAAATTCAAAATTTCGACCCGAAAAAAAAACGACAGTGTTACCCCTTTCGTTTTTTTTCGTTTTTTGGCAAAAAATTAAGTTTCTCCAATCTTCTCAAAACTCTAGATTCTGATAGATGGCCACGAGACTTTGACCTGAGTGCAAAAATGGAGGCTCTAGACCCTTCCAGAGCTGAGATATCGAAATTCAAAATTTCGACCCGAAAAAAAAACGACAGTGTTACCCCTTTCGTTTTTTTTCGTTTTTGGGCAAAAAATTAAGTTTCTCCAATCTTCTCAAAACTCTGGATTATGATAGAGGGCTGTGAGACTTTGACCTGAGTGCAAAAATGGAGGCTCTAGACCCTTCCAGAGCTGAGAAATCGAAATTCAAAATTTCGACCCGAAAAAAAAACGACAGTGTTACCCCTTTCGTTTTTTTTCGTTTTTGGGCAAAAAATTAAGTTTCTCCAATCTTCTCAAAACTCTGGATTATGATAGAGGGCTGTGAAACTTTGACCTGAGTGCAAAAATGGAGGCTCTAGACCCTTCCAGAGCTGAGATATCGAAATTCAAAATTTCGACCCGAGAAAAAAACGACAGTGTTACCCCTTTCGTTTTTTTTCGTTTTTGGGCAAAAAATGAAGTTTCTCCAATCTTCTCAAAACTCTGGATTATGATAGAGGGCTGTGAGACTTTGACCTGAGTGCAAAAATGGAGGCTCTAGACCCTTCCAGAGCTGAGAAATCGAAATTCAAAATTTCGACCCGAAAAAAAAACGACAGTGTTACCCCTTTCGTTTTTTTTCGTTTTTGGGCAAAAAATTAAGTTTCTCCAATCTTCTCAAAACTCTGGATTATGATAGAGGGCTGTGAAACTTTGACCTGAGTGCAAAAATGGAGGCTCTAGACCCTTTCAGAGCTGAGATATCGAAATTCAAAATTTCGACCCGAAAAAAAAAACGACAGTGTTACCCCTTTCGTTTTTTTTCGTTTTTGGGCAAAAAATTAAGTTTCTCCAATCTTCTCAAAACTCTAGATTCTGATAGATGGCCACGAGACTTTGACCTGAGTGCAAAAATGGAGGCTCTAGACCCTTCCAGAGCTGAGATATCGAAATTCAAAATTTCGACCCGAAAAAAAAACGACAGTGTTACCCCTTTCGTTTTTTTTCGTTTTTGGGCAAAAAATGAAGTTTCTCCAATCTTCTCAAAACTCTGGATTATGATAGAGGGCTGTGAGACTTTGACCTGAGTGCAAAAATGGAGGCTCTAGACCCTTCCAGAGCTGAGAAATCGAAATTCAAAATTTCGACCCGAAAAAAAAACGACAGTGTTACCCCTTTCGTTTTTTTTCGTTTTTGGGCAAAAAATTAAGTTTCTCCAATCTTCTCAAAACTCTAGATTCTGATAGATGGCCACGAGACTTTGACCTGAGTGCAAAAATGGAGGCTCTAGACCCTTCCAGAGCTGAGATATCGAAATTCAAAATTTCGACCCGAAAAAAAAACGACAGTGTTACCCCTTTCGTTTTTTTTCGTTTTTTGGCAAAAAATTAAGTTTCTCCAATCTTCTCAAAACTCTAGATTCTGATAGATGGCCACGAGACTTTGACCTGAGTGCAAAAATGGAGGCTCTAGACCCTTCCAGAGCTGAGATATCGAAATTCAAAATTTCGACCCGAAAAAAAAACGACAGTGTTACCCCTTTCGTTTTTTTTCGTTTTTGGGCAAAAAATTAAGTTTCTCCAATCTTCTCAAAACTCTGGATTATGATAGAGGGCTGTGAGACTTTGACCTGAGTGCAAAAATGGAGGCTCTAGACCCTTCCAGAGCTGAGAAATCGAAATTCAAAATTTCGACCCGAAAAAAAAACGACAGTGTTACCCCTTTCGTTTTTTTTCGTTTTTGGGCAAAAAATTAAGTTTCTCCAATCTTCTCAAAACTCTGGATTATGATAGAGGGCTGTGAAACTTTGACCTGAGTGCAAAAATGGAGGCTCTAGACCCTTCCAGAGCTGAGATATCGAAATTCAAAATTTCGACCCGAGAAAAAAACGACAGTGTTACCCCTTTCGTTTTTTTTCGTTTTTGGGCAAAAAATGAAGTTTCTCCAATCTTCTCAAAACTCTGGATTATGATAGAGGGCTGTGAGACTTTGACCTGAGTGCAAAAATGGAGGCTCTAGACCCTTCCAGAGCTGAGAAATCGAAATTCAAAATTTCGACCCGAAAAAAAAACGACAGTGTTACCCCTTTCGTTTTTTTTCGTTTTTGGGCAAAAAATTAAGTTTCTCCAATCTTCTCAAAACTCTGGATTATGATAGAGGGCTGTGAAACTTTGACCTGAGTGCAAAAATGGAGGCTCTAGACCCTTTCAGAGCTGAGATATCGAAATTCAAAATTTCGACCCGAAAAAAAAAACGACAGTGTTACCCCTTTCGTTTTTTTTCGTTTTTGGGCAAAAAATTAAGTTTCTCCAATCTTCTCAAAACTCTAGATTCTGATAGATGGCCACGAGACTTTGACCTGAGTGCAAAAATGGAGGCTCTAGACCCTTCCAGAGCTGAGATATCGAAATTCAAAATTTCGACCCGAAAAAAAAACGACAGTGTTACCCCTTTCGTTTTTTTTCGTTTTTGGGCAAAAAATGAAGTTTCTCCAATCTTCTCAAAACTCTGGATTATGATAGAGGGCTGTGAGACTTTGACCTGAGTGCAAAAATGGAGGCTCTAGACCCTTCCAGAGCTGAGAAATCGAAATTCAAAATTTCGACCCGAAAAAAAAACGACAGTGTTACCCCTTTCGTTTTTTTTCGTTTTTGGGCAAAAAATTAAGTTTCTCCAATCTTCTCAAAACTCTGGATTATGATAGAGGGCTGTGAAACTTTGACCTGAGTGCAAAAATGGAGGCTCTAGACCCTTTCAGAGCTGAGATATCGAAATTCAAAATTTCGACCCGAAAAAAAAAACGACAGTGTTACCCCTTTCGTTTTTTTTCGTTTTTGGGCAAAAAATTAAGTTTCTCCAATCTTCTCAAAACTCTAGATTCTGATAGATGGCCACGAGACTTTGACCTGAGTGCAAAAATGGAGGCTCTAGACCCTTCCAGAGCTGAGATATCGAAATTCAAAATTTCGACCCGAAAAAAAAACGACAGTGTTACCCCTTTCGTTTTTTTTCGTTTTTGGGCAAAAAATTAAGTTTCTCCAATCTTCTCAAAACTCTAGATTCTGATAGATGGCCACGAGACTTTGACCTGAGTGCAAAAATGGAGGCTCTAGACCCTTCCAGAGCTGAGATATCGAAATTCAAAATTTCGACCCGAAAAAAAAAACGACAGTGTTACCCCTTTCGTTTTTTTTCGTTTTTGGGCAAAAAATTAAGTTTCTCCAATCTTCTCAAAACTCTGGATTATGATAGAGGGCTGTGAGACTTTGACCTGAGTGCAAAAATGGAGGCTCTAGACCCTTCCAGAGCTGAGATATCGAAATTCAAAATTTCGACCCGAAAAAAAAACGACAGTGTTACCCCTTTCGTTTTTTTTCGTTTTTGGGCAAAAAATTAAGTTTCTCCAATCTTCTCAAAACTCTGGATTATGATAGAGGGCTGTGAGACTTTGACCTGAGTGCAAAAATGGAGGCTCTAGACCCTTTCAGAGCTGAGATATCGAAATTCAAAATTTCGACCCGAAAAAAAAACGACAGTGTTACCCCTTTAGTTTTTTTTCGTTTTTGGGCGAAAAATTAAGTTTCTCCAATCTTCTCAAAACTCTGGATTATGATAGAGGGCTGTGAGACTTTGACCTGAGTGCAAAAATGGAGGCTCTAGACCCTTCCAGAGCTGAGATATCGAAATTCAAAATTTCGACCCGAAAAAAAAACGACAGTGTTACCCCTTTCGTTTTTTTTCGTTTTTGGGCAAAAAATTAAGTTTCTCCAATCTTCTCAAAACTCTGGATTATGATAGAGGGCTGTGAGACTTTGACCTGAGTGCAAAATGGAGGCTCTAGACCCTTCCAGAGCTGAGATATCAAAATTCAAAATTTCGACCTGAAAAAAAAAACGACAGTGTTACCCCTTTGGTTTTTTTTTTCATTTTCGGGCGAAAAATTAAGTTTCTCCAATCTTCTCAAAACTCTGGATTATGATAGAGGGCCGTGAGACTTTGACCTGAGTGCAAAAATGGAGGCGCTAGACCCTTTCAGAGCTGAGATATCAAAATTCAAAATTTCGACCCGAAAAAAAAACGACAGTGTTACCCCTTTCGTTTTTTTTTCGTTTTTGGGCAAAAAATTAAGTTTCTCCAATCTTCTCAAAACTCTAGATTCTGATAGATGGCCACGAGACTTTGACCTGAGTGCAAAAATGGAGGCTCTAGACCCTTCCAGAGCTGAGATATCGAAATTCAAAATTTCGACCCGAAAAAAAAACGACAGTGTTACCCCTTTCGTTTTTTTTCGTTTTTGGGCAAAAAATTAAGTTTCTCCAATCTTCTCAAAACTCTGGATTATGATAGAGGGCTGTGAGACTTTGACCTGAGTGCAAAAATGGAGGTTCTAGACCCTTCCAGAGCTGAGATATCGAAATTCAAAATTTCGACCCGAAAAAAAAAACGACAGTGTTACCCCTTTCGTTTTTTTCGTTTTTGGGCAAAAAATTAAGTTTCTCCAATCTTCTCAAAACTCTGGATTATGATAGAGGGCTGTGAAACTTTGACCTGAGTGCAAAAATGGAGGCTCTAGACCCTTTCAGAGCTGAGATATCGAAATTCAAAATTTCGACCCGAAAATAAAACGACAGTGTTACCCCTTTCGTTTTTTTTTTCGTTTTTGGGCGAAAAATTAAGTTTCTCCAATCTTCTCAAAACTCTGGATTATGATAGAGGGCCACGAGACTTTGACCTGAGTGCAAAAATGGAGGCTCTAGACCCTTCCAGAGCTGAGATATCGAAATTCAAAATTTCGACCCGAAAAAAAAACGACAGTGTTACCCCTTTCGTTTTTTTTCGTTTTTGGGCAAAAAATTAAGTTTCTCCAATCTTCTCAAAACTCTGGATTATGATAGAGGGCTGTGAGACTTTGACCTGAGTGCAAAAATGGAGGCTCTAGACCCTTCCAGAGCTGAGATATCGAAATTCAAAATTTCGACCCGAAAAAAACCCGACAGTGTTACCCCTTTCGTTTTTTTTCGTTTTTGGGCAAAAAATTAAGTTTCTCCAATCTTCTCAAAACTCTGGATTATGATAGAGGGCTGTGAGACTTTGACCTGAGTGCAAAAATGGAGGCTCTAGACCCTTCCAGAGCTGAGATATCAAAATTCAAAATTTCGACCTGAAAAAAAACGACAGTGTTACCCCTTTCGTTTTTTTTTTCATTTTCGGGCGAAAAATTAAGTTTCTCCAATCTTCTCAAAACTCTGGATTATGATAGAGGGCTGTGAGACTTTGACCTGAGTGCAAAAATGGAGGCTCTAGACCCTTCCAGAGCTGAGATATCGAAATTCAAAATTTCGACCCGAAAAAAAAAAACGACAGTGTTACCCCTTTCGTTTTTTTTTCGTTTTTGGGCAAAAAATTAAGTTTCTCCAATCTTCTCAAAACTCTGGATTATGATAGAGGGCTGTGAGACTTTGACCTGAGTGCAAAAATGGAGGCTCTAGACCCTTCCAGAGCTGAGATATCGAAATTCAAAATTTCGACCCGAAAAAAAAATGACAGTGTTACCCCTTTCGTTTTTTTTCGTTTTTGGGCAAAAAATTAAGTTTCTCCAATCTTCTCAAAACTCTGGATTATGATAGAGGGCTGTGAGACTTTGACCTGAGTGCAAAAATGGAGGCTCTAGACCCTTCCAGAGCTGAGATATCGAAATTCAAAATTTCGACCCGAAAAAAAAACGACAGTGTTACCCCTTTCGTTTTTTTTCGTTTTTGGGCAAAAAATTAAGTTTCTCCAATCTTCTCAAAACTCTGGATTATGATAGAGGGCTGTGAGACTTTGACCTGAGTGCAAAAATGGAGGCTCTAGACCCTTTCAGAGCTGAGATATCGAAATTCAAAATTTCGACCCGAAAAAAAAACGACAGTGTTACCCCTTTAGTTTTTTTTCGTTTTTGGGCGAAAAATTAAGTTTCTCCAATCTTCTCAAAACTCTGGATTATGATAGAGGGCTGTGAGACTTTGACCTGAGTGCAAAAATGGAGGCTCTAGACCCTTTCAGAGCTGAGATATCGAAATTCAAAATTTCGACCCGAAAAAAAAACGACAGTGTTACCCCTTTAGTTTTTTTTCGTTTTTGGGCGAAAAATTAAGTTTCTCCAATCTTCTCAAAACTCTGGATTATGATAGAGGGCTGTGAGACTTTGACCTGAGTGCAAAAATGGAGGCTCTAGACCCTTCCAGAGCTGAGATATCGAAATTCAAAATTTCGACCCGAAAAAAAAACGACAGTGTTACCCCTTTCGTTTTTTTTTCGTTTTTGGGCAAAAAATTTGGTTTCTCCAATCTTCTCAAAACTCTGGATTATGATAGAGGGCTGTGAGACTTTGACCTGAGTGCAAAAATGGAGGCTCTAGACCCTTCCAGAGCTGAGATATCGAAATTCAAAATTTCGACCCGAAAAAAAAAACGACAGTGTTACCCCTTTCGTTTTTTTTTCGTTTTTGGGCAAAAAATTAAGTTTCTCCAATCTTCTTAAAACTCTGGATTATGATAGAGGGCTGTGAGACTTTGACCTGAGTGCAAAAATGGAGGCTCTAGACCCTTCCAGAGCTGAGATATCAAAATTCAAAATTTCGACCTGAAAAAAAAACGACAGTGTTACCCCTTTCGTTTTAATTTTTTCATTTTCGGGCGAAAAATTAAGTTTCTCCAATCTTCTCAAAACTCTGGATCATGATAGAGGGCCGTGAGACTTTGACCTGAGTGCAAAAATGGAGGCGCTAGACCCTTTCAGAGCTGAGATATCAAAATTCAAAATTTCGACCCGAAAAAAAAACGACAGTGTTACCCCTTTCGTTTTTTTTCGTTTTTGGGCAAAAAATTAAGTTTCTCCAATCTTCTCAAAACTCTGGATTATGATAGAGGGCCACGAGACTTTGACCTGAGTGCAAAAATGGAGGCTCTAGACCCTTCCAGAGCTGAGATATCAAAATTCAAAATTTCGACCCGAAAAAAAAAACGACAGTGTTACCCCTTTCGTTTTTTTTCGTTTTTGGGCAAAAAATTAAGTTTCTCCAATCTTCTCAAAACTCTGGATTATGATAGAGGGCTGTGAGACTTTGACCTGAGTGCAAAAATGGAGGCTCTAGACCCTTTCAGAGCTGAGATATCGAAATTCAAAATTTCGACCCGAAAAAAAAAAACGACAGTGTTACCCCTTTCGTTTTTTTTCGTTTTTGGGCGAAAAATTAAGTTTCTCCAATCTTCTCAAAACTCTGGATTCTGATAGATGGCCACGAGACTTTGACCTGAGTGCAAAAATGGAGGCTCTAGACCCTTCCAGAGCTGAGATATCGAAATTCAAAATTTCGACCCGAAAAAAAAACGACAGTGTTACCCCTTTCGTTTTTTTTCGTTTTTGGGCAAAAAATTAAGTTTCTCCAATCTTCTCAAAACTCTGGATTATGATAGAGGGCTGTGAGACTTTGACCTGAGTGCAAAAATGGAGACTCTAGACCCTTCCAGAGCTGAGATATCGAAATTCAAAATTTCGACCCGAAAAAAAAACGACAGTGTTACCCCTTTCGTTTTTTTTCGTTTTTGGGCAAAAAATTAAGTTTCTCCAATCTTCTCAAAACTCTGGATTATGATAGAGGGCTGTGAGACTTTGACCTGAGTGCAAAAATGGAGGCTCTAGACCCTTCTAGAGCTGAGAAATCGAAATTCAAAATTTCGACCCGAAAAAAAAACGACAGTGTTACCCCTTTCGTTTTTTTCGTTTTTGGGCAAAAAATTAAGTTTCTCCAATCTTCTCAAAACTCTGGATTATGATAGAGGGCTGTGAGACTTTGACCTGAGTGCAAAAATGGAGGCTCTAGACCCTTCCAGAGCTGAGATATCGAAATTCAAAATTTCGACCCGAAAAAAAAACGACAGTGTTACCCCTTTCGTTTTTTTTTCGTTTTTGGGCGAAAAATTAAGTTTCTCCAATCTTCTCAAAACTCTGGATTCTGATAGATGGCCACGAGACTTTGACCTGAGTGCAAAAATGGAGGCTCTAGACCCTTCCAGAGCTGAGATATCGAAATTCAAAATTTCGACCCGAAAAAAAAACGACAGTGTTACCCCTTTCGTTTTTTTTCGTTTTTGGGCAAAAAATTAAGTTTCTCCAATCTTCTCAAAACTCTGGATTATGATAGAGGGCTGTGAGACTTTGACCTGAGTGCAAAAATGGAGGCTCTAGACCCTTCCAGAGCTGAGATATCGAAATTCAAAATTTCGACCCGAAAAAAAAACGACAGTGTTACCCCTTTCGTTTTTTTTCGTTTTTGGGCAAAAAATTAAGTTTCTCCAATCTTCTCAAAACTCTGGATTATGATAGAGGGCTGTGAGACTTTGACCTGAGTGCAAAAATGGAGGCTCTAGACCCTTCCAGAGCTGAGATATCGAAATTCAAAATTTCGACCCGAAAAAAAAACGACAGTGTTACCCCTTTCGTTTTTTTTCGTTTTTGGGCAAAAAATTAAGTTTCTCCAATCTTCTCAAAACTCTGGATTATGATAGAGGGCTGTGAGACTTTGACCTGAGTGCAAAAATGGAGGCTCTAGACCCTTTCAGAGCTGAGAAATCGAAATTCAAAATTTCGACCCGAAAAAAAAACGACAGTGTTACCCCTTTCGTTTTTTTTCGTTTTTGGGCAAAAAATTAAGTTTCTCCAATCTTCTCAAAACTCTGGATTATGATAGAGGGCTGTGAGACTTTGACCTGAGTGCAAAAATGGAGGCTCTAGACCCTTCCAGAGCTGAGATATCGAAATTCAAAATTTCGACCCGAAAAAAAAAACGACAGTGTTACCCCTTTCGTTTTTTTTCGTTTTTGGGCAAAAAATTAAGTTTCTCCAATCTTCTTAAAACTCTGGATTATGATAGAGGGCCACGAGACTTTGACCTGAGTGCAAAAATGGAGGCTCTAGACCCTTCCAGAGCTGAGATATCAAAATTCAAAATTTCGACCTGAAAAAAAAAACGACAGTGTTACCCCTTTCGTTTTTTTTTTTTCATTTTCGGGCGAAAAATTAAGTTTCTCCAATCTTCTCAAAACTCTGGATTATGATAGAGGGCCGTGAGACTTTGACCTGAGTGCAAAAATGGAGGCGCTAGACCCTTCCAGAGCTGAGATATCGAAATTCAAAATTTCGACCCGAAAAAAAAAACGACAGTGTTACCCCTTTCGTTTTTTTTCGTTTTTGGGCAAAAAATTAAGTTTCTCCAATCTTCTTAAAACTCTGGATTATGATAGAGGGCCACGAGACTTTGACCTGAGTGCAAAAATGGAGGCTCTAGACCCTTCCAGAGCTGAGATATCAAAATTCAAAATTTCGACCTGAAAAAAAAAACGACAGTGTTACCCCTTTCGTTTTTTTTTTTCATTTTCGGGCGAAAAATTAAGTTTCTCCAATCTTCTCAAAACTCTGGATTATGATAGAGGGCCGTGAGACTTTGACCTGAGTGCAAAAATGGAGGCGCTAGACCCTTTCAGAGCTGAGATATCAAAATTAAAAATTTCGACCCGAAAAAAAAACGACAGTGTTACCCCTTTCGTTTTTTTTCGTTTTTGGGCAAAAAATTAAGTTTCTCCAATCTTCTCAAAACTCTGGATTATGATAGAGGGCCACGAGACTTTGACCTGAGTGCAAAAATGGAGGCTCTAGACCCTTCCAGAGCTGAGATATCAAAATTCAAAATTTCGACCCGAAAAAAAAAACGACAGTGTTACCCCTTTCGTTTTTTTTCGTTTTTGGGCAAAAAAATAAGTTTCTCCAATCTTCTCAAAACTCTGGATTATGATAGAGGGCTGTGAGACTTTGACCTGAGTGCAAAAATGGAGGCTCTAGACCCTTTCAGAGCTGAGATATCGAAATTCAAAATTTCGACCCGAAAAAAAAAACGACAGTGTTACCCCTTTCGTTTTTTTTCGTTTTTGGGCGAAAAATTAAGTTTCTCCAATCTTCTCAAAACTCTGGATTCTGATAGATGGCCACGAGACTTTGACCTGAGTGCAAAAATGGAGGCTCTAGACCCTTCCAGAGCTGAGATATCGAAATTCAAAATTTCGACCCGAAAAAAAAACGACAGTGTTACCCCTTTCGTTTTTTTTCGTTTTTGGGCAAAAAATTAAGTTTCTCCAATCTTCTCAAAACTCTGGATTATGATAGAGGGCTGTGAGACTTTGACCTGAGTGCAAAAATGGAGGCTCTAGACCCTTCCAGAGCTGAGATATCGAAATTCAAAATTTCGACCCGAAAAAAAAACGACAGTGTTACCCCTTTCGTTTTTTTCGTTTTTGGGCAAAAAATTAAGTTTCTCCAATCTTCTCAAAACTCTGGATTATGATAGAGGGCCACGAGACTTTGACCTGAGTGCAAAAATGGAGGCTCTAGACCCTTCCAGAGCTGAGATATCGAAATTCAAAATTTCGACCCGAAAAAAAAAACGACAGTGTTACCCCTTTCGTTTTTTTTTCGTTTTTGGGCAAAAAATTAAGTTTCTCCAATCTTCTCAAAACTCTGGATTATGATAGAGGGCCACGAGACTTTGACCTGAGTGCAAAAATGGAGGCTCTAGACCCTTCCAGAGCTGAGATATCGAAATTCAAAATTTCGACCCGAAAAAAAAAACGACAGTGTTACCCCTTTCGTTTTTTTTTTCGTTTTTGGGCAAAAAATTAAGTTTCTCCAATCTTCTTAAAACTCTGGATTATGATAGAGGGCTGTGAGACTTTGACCTGAGTGCAAAAATGGAGGCTCTAGACCCTTCCAGAGCTGAGATATCGAAATTCAAAATTTCGACCCGAAAAAAAAAACGACAGTGTTACCCCTTTCGTTTTTTTTCGTTTTTGGGCAAAAAATTAAGTTTCTCCAATCTTCTTAAAACTCTGGATTATGATAGAGGGCTGTGAGACTTTGACCTGAGTGCAAAAATGGAGGCTCTAGACCCTTCCATAGCTGAGAAATCGAAATTCAAAATTTCGACCCGAAAAAAAAACGACAGTGTTACCCCTTTCGTTTTTTTTCGTTTTTGGGCAAAAAATTAAGTTTCTCCAATCTTCTCAAAACTCTGGATTATGATAGAGGGCCGTGAGACTTTGACCTGAGTGCAAAAATGGAGGCGCTAGACCCTTTCAGAGCTGAGATATCAAAATTCAAAATTTCGACCCGAAAAAAAAACGACAGTGTTACCCCTTTCGTTTTTTTTCGTTTTTGGGCAAAAAATTAAGTTTCTCCAATCTTCTCAAAACTCTGGATTATGATAGAGGGCCACGAGACTTTGACCTGAGTGCAAAAATGGAGGCTCTAGACCCTTCCAGAGCTGAGATATCAAAATTCAAAATTTCGACCCGAAAAAAAAAACGACAGTGTTACCCCTTTCGTTTTTTTTTTCGTTTTTGGGCAAAAAATTAAGTTTCTCCAATCTTCTCAAAACTCTGGATTATGATAGAGGGCTGTGAGACTTTGACCTGAGTGCAAAAATGGAGGCTCTAGACCCTTTCAGAGCTGAGATATCGAAATTCAAAATTTCGACCCGAAAAAAAAAACGACAGTGTTACCCCTTTCGTTTTTTTTCGTTTTTGGGCGAAAAATTAAGTTTCTCCAATCTTCTCAAAACTCTGGATTCTGATAGATGGCCACGAGACTTTGACCTGAGTGCAAAAATGGAGGCTCTAGACCCTTCCAGAGCTGAGATATCGAAATTCAAAATTTCGACCCGAAAAAAAAACGACAGTGTTACCCCTTTCGTTTTTTTTCGTTTTTGGGCAAAAAATTAAGTTTCTCCAATCTTCTCAAAACTCTGGATTATGATAGAGGGCTGTGAGACTTTGACCTGAGTGCAAAAATGGAGGCTCTAGACCCTTCCAGAGCTGAGATATCAAAATTCAAAATTTCGACCCGAAAAAAAAACGACAGTGTTACCCCTTTCGTTTTTTTCGTTTTTGGGCAAAAAATTAAGTTTCTCCAATCTTCTTAAAACTCTGGATTATGATAGAGGGCTGTGAGACTTTGACCTGAGTGCAAAAATGGAGGCTCTAGACCCTTCCAGAGCTGAGATATCGAAATTCAAAATTTCGACCCGAAAAAAAAACGACAGTGTTACCCCTTTCGTTTTTTTTCGTTTTTGGGCAAAAAATTAAGTTTCTCCAATCTTCTCAAAACTCTGGATTATGATAGAGGGCTGTGAGACTTTGACCTGAGTGCAAAAATGGAGGCTCTAGACCCTTCCAGAGCTGAGATATCGAAATTCAAAATTTCGACCCGAAAAAAAAACGACAGTGTTACCCCTTTCGTTTTTTTCGTTTTTGGGCAAAAAATTAAGTTTCTCCAATCTTCTCAAAACTCTGGATTATGATAGAGGGCTGTGAGACTTTGACCTGAGTGCAAAAATGGAGGCTCTAGACCCTTCTAGAGCTGAGAAATCGAAATTCAAAATTTCGACCCGAAAAAAAAACGACAGTGTTACCCCTTTCGTTTTTTTCGTTTTTGGGCAAAAAAGTAAGTTTCTCCAATCTTCTCAAAACTCTGGATTATGACAGAGGGCTGTGAGACTTTGACTTGAGTGCAAAAATGGAGGCTCTAGACCCTTTCAGAGCTGAGATATCGAAATTCAAAATTTCGACCCGAAAAAAAAAACGACAGTGTTACCCCTTTCGTTTTTTTTTTCGTTTTTGGGCAAAAAATTAAGTTTCTCCAATCTTCTCAAAACTCTGGATTATGATAGAGGGCTGTGAGACTTTGACCTGAGTGCAAAAATGGAGGCTCTAGACCCTTCCAGATCTGAGAAATCGAAATTCAAAATTTCGACCCGAAAAAAAAAACGACAGTGTTACCCCTTTCGTTTTTTTTCGTTTTTGGGCAAAAAATTAAGTTTCTCCAATCTTCTCCAAACTCTAGATTCTGATAGATGGCCACGAGACTTTGACCTGAGTGCAAAAATGGAGGCTCTAGACCCTTCCATAGCTGAGATATCGAAATTCAAAATTTCGACCCGAAAAAAAAACGACAGTGTTACCCCTTTCGTTTTTTTTCGTTTTTTGGCAAAAAATTAAGTTTCTCCAATCTTCTCAAAACTCTGGATTATGATAGAGGGCTGTGAGACTTTGACCTGAGTGCAAAATGGAGGCTCTAGACCCTTCCAGAGCTGAGATATCGAAATTCAAAATTTCGACCCGAAAAAAAAACGACAGTGTTACCCCTTTCGTTTTTTTTCGTTTTTGGGCAAAAAATTAAGTTTCTCCAATCTTCTTAAAACTCTGGATTATGATAGAGGGCTGTGAGACTTTGACCTGAGTGCAAAAATGGAGGCTCTAGACCCTTCCAGAGCTGAGATATCAAAATTCAAAATTTCGACCTGAAAAAAAAAACGACAGTGTTACCCCTTTCGTTTTTTTTTTTCATTTTCGGGTGAAAAATTAAGTTTCTCCAATCTTCTCAAAACTCTGGATTATGATAGAGGGCCGTGAGACTTTGACCTGAGTGCAAAAATGGAGGCGCTAGACCCTTTCAGAGCTGAGATATCAAAATTCAAAATTTCGACCCGAAAAAAAAACGACAGTGTTACCCCTTTCGTTTTTTTTCGTTTTTGGGCAAAAAATTAAGTTTCTCCAATCTTCTCAAAACTCTGGATTATGATAGAGGGCTGTGAGACTTTGACCTGAGTGCAAAAATGGAGGCTCTAGACCCTTCCAGAGCTGAGAAATCGAAATTCAAAATTTCGACCCGAAAAAAAAACGACAGTGTTACCCCTTTCGTTTTTTTTCGTTTTTGGGCAAAAAATTAAGTTTCTCCAATCTTCTCAAAACTCTGGATTATGATAGAGGGCTGTGAGACTTTGACCTGAGTGCAAAAATGGAGGCTCTAGACCCTTCCAGAGCTGAGATATCGAAATTCAAAATTTCGACCCGAAAAAAAAAACGACAGTGTTACCCCTTTCGTTTTTTTTTCGTTTTTGGGCAAAAAATTAAGTTTCTCCAATCTTCTTAAAACTCTGGATTATGATAGAGGGCTGTGAGACTTTGACCTGAGTGCAAAAATGGAGGCTCTAGACCCTTCCAGAGCTGAGATATCAAAATTCAAAATTTCGACCTGAAAAAAAAAACGACAGTGTTACCCCTTTCGTTTTTTTTTTTCATTTTCGGGCGAAAAATTAAGTTTCTCCAATCTTCTCAAAACTCTGGATTATGATAGAGGGCCGTGAGACTTTGACCTGAGTGCAAAAATGGAGGCGCTAGACCCTTTCAGAGCTGAGATATCAAAATTCAAAATTTCGACCCGAAAAAAAAACGACAGTGTTACCCCTTTCGTTTTTTTTCGTTTTTGGGCAAAAAATTAAGTTTCTCCAATCTTCTCAAAACTCTAGATTCTGATAGATGGCCACGAGACTTTGACCTGAGTGCAAAAATGGAGGCTCTAGACCCTTCCAGAGCTGAGATATCGAAATTCAAAATTTCGACCCGAAAAAAAAAACGACAGTGTTACCCCTTTCGTTTTTTTTCGTTTTTGGGCGAAAAATTAAGTTTCTCCAATCTTCTCAAAACTCTAGATTCTGATAGATGGCCACGAGACTTTGACCTGAGTGCAAAAATGGAGGCTCTAGACCCTTCCAGAGCTGAGATATCGAAATTCAAAATTTCGACCCGAAAAAAAAACGACAGTGTTACCCCTTTCGTTTTTTTTCGTTTTTGGGCAAAAAATTAAGTTTCTCCAATCTTCTCAAAACTCTGGATTATGATAGAGGGCTGTGAGACTTTGACCTGAGTGCAAAAATGGAGGCTCTAGACCCTTCCAGAGCTGAGAAATCGAAATTCAAAATTTCGACCCGAAAAAAAAACGACAGTGTTACCCCTTTCGTTTTTTTTCGTTTTTGGGCAAAAAATTAAGTTTCTCCAATCTTCTCAAAACTCTGGATTATGATAGAGGGCTGTGAAACTTTGACCTGAGTGCAAAAATGGAGGCTCTAGACCCTTTCAGAGCTGAGATATCGAAATTCAAAATTTCGACCCGAAAAAAAAAACGACAGTGTTACCCCTTTCGGTTTTTTTTCGTTTTTGGGCAAAAAATTAAGTTTCTCCAATCTTCTCAAAACTCTAGATTCTGATAGATGGCCACGAGACTTTGACCTGAGTGCAAAAATGGAGGCTCTAGACCCTTCCAGAGCTGAGATATCGAAATTCAAAATTTCGACCCGAAAAAAAAAACGACAGTGTTACCCCTTTCGTTTTTTTTCGTTTTTGGGCAAAAAATTAAGTTTCTCCAATCTTCTCAAAACTCTGGATTATGATAGAGGGCTGTGAGACTTTGACCTGAGTGCAAAAATGGAGGCTCTAGACCCTTCCAGAGCTGAGATATCAAAATTCAAAATTTCGACCTGAAAAAAAAAACGACAGTGTTACCCCTTTCGTTTTTTTTTTTCATTTTCGGGCGAAAAATTAAGTTTCTCCAATCTTCTCAAAACTCTGGATTATGATAGAGGGCCGTGAGACTTTGACCTGAGTGCAAAAATGGAGGCGCTAGACCCTTTCAGAGCTGAGATATCAAAATTCAAAATTTCGACCCGAAAAAAAAACGACAGTGTTACCCCTTTCGTTTTTTTTCGTTTTTGGGCAAAAAATTAAGTTTCTCCAATCTTCTCAAAACTCTGGATTATGATAGAGGGCTGTGAGACTTTGACCTGAGTGCAAAAATGGAGGCTCTAGACCCTTCCAGAGCTGAGATATCGAAATTCAAAATTTCGACCCGAGAAAAAAACGACAGTGTTACCCCTTTCGTTTTTTTTCGTTTTTGGGCAAAAAATGAAGTTTCTCCAATCTTCTCAAAACTCTGGATTATGATAGAGGGCTGTGAGACTTTGACCTGAGTGCAAAAATGGAGGCTCTAGACCCTTCCAGAGCTGAGAAATCGAAATTCAAAATTTCGACCCGAAAAAAAAACGACAGTGTTACCCCTTTCGTTTTTTTTCGTTTTTGGGCAAAAAATTAAGTTTCTCCAATCTTCTCAAAACTCTGGATTATGATAGAGGGCTGTGAAACTTTGACCTGAGTGCAAAAATGGAGGCTCTAGACCCTTTCAGAGCTGAGATATCGAAATTCAAAATTTCGACCCGAAAAAAAAAACGACAGTGTTACCCCTTTCGTTTTTTTTCGTTTTTGGGAAAAAAATTAAGTTTCTCCAATCTTCTCAAAACTCTAGATTCTGATAGATGGCCACGAGACTTTGACCTGAGTGCAAAAATGGAGGCTCTAGACCCTTCCAGAGCTGAGATATCGAAATTCAAAATTTCGACCCGAAAAAAAAAACGACAGTGTTACCCCTTTCGTTTTTTTTCGTTTTTGGGCAAAAAATTAAGTTTCTCCAATCTTCTCAAAACTCTAGATTCTGATAGATGGCCACGAGACTTTGACCTGAGTGCAAAAATGGAGGCTCTAGACCCTTCCAGAGCTGAGATATCGAAATTCAAAATTTCGACCCGAAAAAAAAAACGACAGTGTTACCCCTTTCGTTTTTTTTCGTTTTTGGGCAAAAAATTAAGTTTCTCCAATCTTCTCAAAACTCTGGATTATGATAGAGGGCTGTGAGACTTTGACCTGAGTGCAAAAATGGAGGCTCTAGACCCTTCCAGAGCTGAGATATCAAAATTCAAAATTTCGACCTGAAAAAAAAAACGACAGTGTTACCCCTTTCGTTTTTTTTTTTCATTTTCGGGTGAAAAATTAAGTTTCTCCAATCTTCTCAAAACTCTGGATTATGATAGAGGGCCGTGAGACTTTGACCTGAGTGCAAAAATGGAGGCGCTAGACCCTTTCAGAGCTGAGATATCAAAATTAAAAATTTCGACCCGAAAAAAAAACGACAGTGTTACCCCTTTCGTCTTTTTTCGTTTTTGGGCAAAAAATTAAGTTTCTCCAATCTTCTCAAAACTCTGGATTATGATAGAGGGCTGTGAGACTTTGACCTGAGTGCAAAAATGGAGGCTCTAGACCCTTCCAGAGCTGAGAAATCGAAATTCAAAATTTCGACCCGAAAAAAAAACGACAGTGTTACCCCTTTCGTTTTTTTTTCGTTTTTGGGCAAAAAATTAAGTTTCTCCAATCTTCTCAAAACTCTGGATTATGATAGAGGGCTGTGAGACTTTGACCTGAGTGCAAAAATGGAGGCTCTAGACCCTTCCAGAGCTGAGATATCGAAATTCAAAATTTCGACCCGAAAAAAAAACGACAGTGTTACCCCTTTCGTTTTTTTTTCGTTTTTGGGCAAAAAATTAAGTTTCTCCAATCTTCTTAAAACTCTGGATTATGATAGAGGGCTGTGAGACTTTGACCTGAGTGCAAAAATGGAGGCTCTAGACCCTTCCAGAGCTGAGATATCAAAATTCAAAATTTCGACCTGAAAAAAAAAACGACAGTGTTACCCCTTTCGTTTTTTTTTTTCATTTTCGGGCGAAAAATTAAGTTTCTCCAATCTTCTCAAAACTCTGGATTATGATAGAGGGCCGTGAGACTTTGACCTGAGTGCAAAAATGGAGGCGCTAGACCCTTTCAGAGCTGAGATATCAAAATTCAAAATTTCGACCCGAAAAAAAAATGACAGTGTTACCCCTTTCGTTTTTTTTCGTTTTTGGGCAAAAAATTAAGTTTCTCCAATCTTCTCAAAACTCTGGATTATGATAGAGGGCTGTGAGACTTTGACCTGAGTGCAAAAATGGAGGCTCTAGACCCTTCCAGAGCTGAGATATCGAAATTCAAAATTTCGACCCGAAAAAAAAACGACAGTGTTACCCCTTTCGTTTTTTTTCGTTTTTGGGCAAAAAATTAAGTTTCTCCAATCTTCTCAAAACTCTGGATTATGATAGAGGGCTGTGAGACTTTGACCTGAGTGCAAAAATGGAGGCTCTAGACCCTTTCAGAGCTGAGATATCGAAATTCAAAATTTCGACCCGAAAAAAAAACGACAGTGTTACCCCTTTAGTTTTTTTTCGTTTTTGGGCGAAAAATTAAGTTTCTCCAATCTTCTCAAAACTCTGGATTATGATAGAGGGCTGTGAGACTTTGACCTGAGTGCAAAAATGGAGGCTCTAGACCCTTTCAGAGCTGAGATATCGAAATTCAAAATTTCGACCCGAAAAAAAAACGACAGTGTTACCCCTTTAGTTTTTTTTCGTTTTTGGGCGAAAAATTAAGTTTCTCCAATCTTCTCAAAACTCTGGATTATGATAGAGGGCTGTGAGACTTTGACCTGAGTGCAAAAATGGAGGCTCTAGACCCTTCCAGAGCTGAGATATCGAAATTCAAAATTTCGACCCGAAAAAAAAACGACAGTGTTACCCCTTTCGTTTTTTTTTTCGTTTTTGGGCAAAAAATTTGGTTTCTCCAATCTTCTCAAAACTCTGGATTATGATAGAGGGCTGTGAGACTTTGACCTGAGTGCAAAAATGGAGGCTCTAGACCCTTCCAGAGCTGAGAAATCGAAATTCAAAATTTCGACCCGAAAAAAAAACGACAGTGTTACCCCTTTCGTTTTTTTTCGTTTTTGGGCAAAAAATTAAGTTTCTCCAATCTTCTCAAAACTCTGGATTATGATAGAGGGCTGTGAAACTTTGACCTGAGTGCAAAAATGGAGGCTCTAGACCCTTTCAGAGCTGAGATATCGAAATTCAAAATTTCGACCCGAAAAAAAAAACGACAGTGTTACCCCTTTCGTTTTTTTTCGTTTTTGGGAAAAAAATTAAGTTTCTCCAATCTTCTCAAAACTCTAGATTCTGATAGATGGCCACGAGACTTTGACCTGAGTGCAAAAATGGAGGCTCTAGACCCTTCCAGAGCTGAGATATCGAAATTCAAAATTTCGACCCGAAAAAAAAACGACAGTGTTACCCCTTTCGTTTTTTTTCGTTTTTGGGCAAAAAATTAAGTTTCTCCAATCTTCTCAAAACTCTAGATTCTGATAGATGGCCACGAGACTTTGACCTGAGTGCAAAAATGGAGGCTCTAGACCCTTCCAGAGCTGAGATATCGAAATTCAAAATTTCGACCCGAAAAAAAAACGACAGTGTTACCCCTTTCGTTTTTTTTCGTTTTTGGGCAAAAAATTAAGTTTCTCCAATCTTCTCAAAACTCTGGATTATGATAGAGGGCTGTGAGACTTTGACCTGAGTGCAAAAATGGAGGCTCTAGACCCTTCCAGAGCTGAGATATCGAAATTCAAAATTTCGACCCGAAAAAAAAACGACAGTGTTACCCCTTTCGTTTTTTTTCGTTTTTGGGCAAAAAATTAAGTTTCTCCAATCTTCTCAAAACTCTGGATTATGATAGAGGGCTGTGAGACTTTGACCTGAGTGCAAAAATGGAGGCTCTAGACCCTTTCAGAGCTGAGATATCGAAATTCAAAATTTCGACCCGAAAAAAAAACGACAGTGTTACCCCTTTAGTTTTTTTTCGTTTTTGGGCGAAAAATTAAGTTTCTCCAATCTTCTCAAAACTCTGGATTATGATAGAGGGCTGTGAGACTTTGACCTGAGTGCAAAAATGGAGGCTCTAGACCCTTTCAGAGCTGAGATATCGAAATTCAAAATTTCGACCCGAAAAAAAAACGACAGTGTTACCCCTTTAGTTTTTTTTCGTTTTTGGGCGAAAAATTAAGTTTCTCCAATCTTCTCAAAACTCTGGATTAGGATAGAGGGCTGTGAGACTTTGACCTGAGTGCAAAAATGGAGGCTCTAGACCCTTCCAGAGCTGAGAAATCGAAATTCAAAATTTCGACCCGAAAAAAAAACGACAGTGTTACCCCTTTCGTTTTTTTTCGTTTTTGGGCAAAAAATTAAGTTTCTCCAATCTTCTCAAAACTCTGGATTATGATAGAGGGCTGTGAGACTTTGACCTGAGTGCAAAAATGGAGGCTCTAGACCCTTCCAGAGCTGAGATATCGAAATTCAAAATTTCGACCCGAAAAAAAAACGACAGTGTTACCCCTTTCGTTTTTTTCGTTTTTGGGCAAAAAATTAAGTTTCTCCAATCTTCTCAAAACTCTGGATTATGATAGAGGGCTGTGAGACTTTGACCTGAGTGCAAAAATGGAGGCTCTAGACCCTTCTAGAGCTGAGAAATCGAAATTCAAAATTTCGACCCGAAAAAAAAACGACAGTGTTACCCCTTTCGTTTTTTTCGTTTTTGGGCAAAAAAGTAAGTTTCTCCAATCTTCTCAAAACTCTGGATTATGACAGAGGGCTGTGAGACTTTGACTTGAGTGCAAAAATGGAGGCTCTAGACCCTTTCAGAGCTGAGATATCGAAATTCAAAATTTCGACCCGAAAAAAAAAACGACAGTGTTACCCCTTTCGTTTTTTTTTCGTTTTTGGGCAAAAAATTAAGTTTCTCCAATCTTCTCAAAACTCTGGATTATGATAGAGGGCTGTGAGACTTTGACCTGAGTGCAAAAATGGAGGCTCTAGACCCTTCCAGAGCTGAGAAATCGAAATTCAAAATTTCGACCCGAAAAAAAAAACGACAGTGTTACCCCTTTCGTTTTTTTTCGTTTTTGGGCAAAAAATTAAGTTTCTCCAATCTTCTCCAAACTCTAGATTCTGATAGATGGCCACGAGACTTTGACCTGAGTGCAAAAATGGAGGCTCTAGACCCTTCCATAGCTGAGATATCGAAATTCAAAATTTCGACCCGAAAAAAAAACGACAGTGTTACCCCTTTCGTTTTTTTTCGTTTTTTGGCAAAAAATTAAGTTTCTCCAATCTTCTCAAAACTCTGGATTATGATAGAGGGCTGTGAGACTTTGACCTGAGTGCAAAATGGAGGCTCTAGACCCTTCCAGAGCTGAGATATCGAAATTCAAAATTTCGACCCGAAAAAAAAACGACAGTGTTACCCCTTTCGTTTTTTTTCGTTTTTGGGCAAAAAATTAAGTTTCTCCAATCTTCTTAAAACTCTGGATTATGATAGAGGGCTGTGAGACTTTGACCTGAGTGCAAAAATGGAGGCTCTAGACCCTTCCAGAGCTGAGATATCAAAATTCAAAATTTCGACCTGAAAAAAAAAACGACAGTGTTACCCCTTTCGTTTTTTTTTTTTCATTTTCGGGTGAAAAATTAAGTTTCTCCAATCTTCTCAAAACTCTGGATTATGATAGAGGGCCGTGAGACTTTGACCTGAGTGCAAAAATGGAGGCGCTAGACCCTTTCAGAGCTGAGATATCAAAATTCAAAATTTCGACCCGAAAAAAAAACGACAGTGTTACCCCTTTCGTTTTTTTTCGTTTTTGGGCAAAAAATTAAGTTTCTCCAATCTTCTCAAAACTCTGGATTATGATAGAGGGCTGTGAGACTTTGACCTGAGTGCAAAAATGGAGGCTCTAGACCCTTCCAGAGCTGAGAAATCGAAATTCAAAATTTCGACCCGAAAAAAAAACGACAGTGTTACCCCTTTCGTTTTTTTTCGTTTTTGGGCAAAAAATTAAGTTTCTCCAATCTTCTCAAAACTCTGGATTATGATAGAGGGCTGTGAGACTTTGACCTGAGTGCAAAAATGGAGGCTCTAGACCCTTCCAGAGCTGAGATATCGAAATTCAAAATTTCGACCCGAAAAAAAAAACGACAGTGTTACCCCTTTCGTTTTTTTTTCGTTTTTGGGCAAAAAATTAAGTTTCTCCAATCTGCTTAAAACTCTGGATTATGATAGAGGGCTGTGAGACTTTGACCTGAGTGCAAAAATGGAGGCTCTAGACCCTTCCAGAGCTGAGATATCAAAATTCAAAATTTCGACCTGAAAAAAAAAACGACAGTGTTACCCCTTTCGTTTTTTTTTTTCATTTTCGGGCGAAAAATTAAGTTTCTCCAATCTTCTCAAAACTCTGGATTATGATAGAGGGCCGTGAGACTTTGACCTGAGTGCAAAAATGGAGGCGCTAGACCCTTTCAGAGCTGAGATATCAAAATTCAAAATTTCGACCCGAAAAAAAAACGACAGTGTTACCCCTTTCGTTTTTTTTCGTTTTTGGGCAAAAAATTAAGTTTCTCCAATCTTCTCAAAACTCTAGATTCTGATAGATGGCCACGAGACTTTGACCTGAGTGCAAAAATGGAGGCTCTAGACCCTTCCAGAGCTGAGATATCGAAATTCAAAATTTCGACCCGAAAAAAAAACGACAGTGTTACCCCTTTCGTTTTTTTTCGTTTTTGGGCGAAAAATTAAGTTTCTCCAATCTTCTCAAAACTCTAGATTCTGATAGATGGCCACGAGACTTTGACCTGAGTGCAAAAATGGAGGCTCTAGACCCTTCCAGAGCTGAGATATCGAAATTCAAAATTTCGACCCGAAAAAAAAACGACAGTGTTACCCCTTTCGTTTTTTTTCGTTTTTGGGCAAAAAATTAAGTTTCTCCAATCTTCTCAAAACTCTGGATTATGATAGAGGGCTGTGAGACTTTGACCTGAGTGCAAAAATGGAGGCTCTAGACCCTTCCAGAGCTGAGAAATCGAAATTCAAAATTTCGACCCGAAAAAAAAACGACAGTGTTACCCCTTTCGTTTTTTTTCGTTTTTGGGCAAAAAATTAAGTTTCTCCAATCTTCTCAAAACTCTGGATTATGATAGAGGGCTGTGAAACTTTGACCTGAGTGCAAAAATGGAGGCTCTAGACCCTTTCAGAGCTGAGATATCGAAATTCAAAATTTCGACCCGAAAAAAAAAACGACAGTGTTACCCCTTTCGGTTTTTTTTCGTTTTTGGGCAAAAAATTAAGTTTCTCCAATCTTCTCAAAACTCTAGATTCTGATAGATGGCCACGAGACTTTGACCTGAGTGCAAAAATGGAGGCTCTAGACCCTTCCAGAGCTGAGATATCGAAATTCAAAATTTCGACCCGAAAAAAAAAACGACAGTGTTACCCCTTTCGTTTTTTTTCGTTTTTGGGCAAAAAATTAAGTTTCTCCAATCTTCTCAAAACTCTGGATTATGATAGAGGGCTGTGAGACTTTGACCTGAGTGCAAAAATGGAGGCTCTAGACCCTTCCAGAGCTGAGATATCAAAATTCAAAATTTCGACCTGAAAAAAAAAACGACAGTGTTACCCCTTTCGTTTTTTTTTTTCATTTTCGGGCGAAAAATTAAGTTTCTCCAATCTTCTCAAAACTCTGGATTATGATAGAGGGCCGTGAGACTTTGACCTGAGTGCAAAAATGGAGGCGCTAGACCCTTTCAGAGCTGAGATATCAAAATTCAAAATTTCGACCCGAAAAAAAAACGACAGTGTTACCCCTTTCGTTTTTTTTCGTTTTTGGGCAAAAAATTAAGTTTCTCCAATCTTCTCAAAACTCTGGATTATGATAGAGGGCTGTGAGACTTTGACCTGAGTGCAAAAATGGAGGCTCTAGACCCTTCCAGAGCTGAGATATCGAAATTCAAAATTTCGACCCGAGAAAAAAACGACAGTGTTACCCCTTTCGTTTTTTTTCGTTTTTGGGCAAAAAATGAAGTTTCTCCAATCTTCTCAAAACTCTGGATTATGATAGAGGGCTGTGAGACTTTGACCTGAGTGCAAAAATGGAGGCTCTAGACCCTTCCAGAGCTGAGAAATCGAAATTCAAAATTTCGACCCGAAAAAAAAACGACAGTGTTACCCCTTTCGTTTTTTTTCGTTTTTGGGCAAAAAATTAAGTTTCTCCAATCTTCTCAAAACTCTGGATTATGATAGAGGGCTGTGAAACTTTGACCTGAGTGCAAAAATGGAGGCTCTAGACCCTTTCAGAGCTGAGATATCGAAATTCAAAATTTCGACCCGAAAAAAAAAACGACAGTGTTACCCCTTTCGTTTTTTTTCGTTTTTGGGAAAAAAATTAAGTTTCTCCAATCTTCTCAAAACTCTAGATTCTGATAGATGGCCACGAGACTTTGACCTGAGTGCAAAAATGGAGGCTCTAGACCCTTCCAGAGCTGAGATATCGAAATTCAAAATTTCGACCCGAAAAAAAAACGACAGTGTTACCCCTTTCGTTTTTTTTCGTTTTTGGGCAAAAAATTAAGTTTCTCCAATCTTCTCAAAACTCTAGATTCTGATAGATGGCCACGAGACTTTGACCTGAGTGCAAAAATGGAGGCTCTAGACCCTTCCAGAGCTGAGATATCGAAATTCAAAATTTCGACCCGAAAAAAAAAACGACAGTGTTACCCCTTTCGTTTTTTTTCGTTTTTGGGCAAAAAATTAAGTTTCTCCAATCTTCTCAAAACTCTGGATTATGATAGAGGGCTGTGAGACTTTGACCTGAGTGCAAAAATGGAGGCTCTAGACCCTTCCAGAGCTGAGATATCAAAATTCAAAATTTCGACCTGAAAAAAAAAACGACAGTGTTACCCCTTTCGTTTTTTTTTTTCATTTTCGGGTGAAAAATTAAGTTTCTCCAATCTTCTCAAAACTCTGGATTATGATAGAGGGCCGTGAGACTTTGACCTGAGTGCAAAAATGGAGGCGCTAGACCCTTTCAGAGCTGAGATATCAAAATTAAAAATTTCGACCCGAAAAAAAAACGACAGTGTTACCCCTTTCGTCTTTTTTCGTTTTTGGGCAAAAAATTAAGTTTCTCCAATCTTCTCAAAACTCTGGATTATGATAGAGGGCTGTGAGACTTTGACCTGAGTGCAAAAATGGAGGCTCTAGACCCTTCCAGAGCTGAGAAATCGAAATTCAAAATTTCGACCCGAAAAAAAAACGACAGTGTTACCCCTTTCGTTTTTTTTTCGTTTTTGGGCAAAAAATTAAGTTTCTCCAATCTTCTCAAAACTCTGGATTATGATAGAGGGCTGTGAGACTTTGACCTGAGTGCAAAAATGGAGGCTCTAGACCCTTCCAGAGCTGAGATATCGAAATTCAAAATTTCGACCCGAAAAAAAAACGACAGTGTTACCCCTTTCGTTTTTTTTTCGTTTTTGGGCAAAAAATTAAGTTTCTCCAATCTTCTTAAAACTCTGGATTATGATAGAGGGCTGTGAGACTTTGACCTGAGTGCAAAAATGGAGGCTCTAGACCCTTCCAGAGCTGAGATATCAAAATTCAAAATTTCGACCTGAAAAAAAAAACGACAGTGTTACCCCTTTCGTTTTTTTTTTTCATTTTCGGGCGAAAAATTAAGTTTCTCCAATCTTCTCAAAACTCTGGATTATGATAGAGGGCCGTGAGACTTTGACCTGAGTGCAAAAATGGAGGCGCTAGACCCTTTCAGAGCTGAGATATCAAAATTCAAAATTTCGACCCGAAAAAAAAATGACAGTGTTACCCCTTTCGTTTTTTTTCGTTTTTGGGCAAAAAATTAAGTTTCTCCAATCTTCTCAAAACTCTGGATTATGATAGAGGGCTGTGAGACTTTGACCTGAGTGCAAAAATGGAGGCTCTAGACCCTTCCAGAGCTGAGATATCGAAATTCAAAATTTCGACCCGAAAAAAAAACGACAGTGTTACCCCTTTCGTTTTTTTTCGTTTTTGGGCAAAAAATTAAGTTTCTCCAATCTTCTCAAAACTCTGGATTATGATAGAGGGCTGTGAGACTTTGACCTGAGTGCAAAAATGGAGGCTCTAGACCCTTTCAGAGCTGAGATATCGAAATTCAAAATTTCGACCCGAAAAAAAAACGACAGTGTTACCCCTTTAGTTTTTTTTCGTTTTTGGGCGAAAAATTAAGTTTCTCCAATCTTCTCAAAACTCTGGATTATGATAGAGGGCTGTGAGACTTTGACCTGAGTGCAAAAATGGAGGCTCTAGACCCTTTCAGAGCTGAGATATCGAAATTCAAAATTTCGACCCGAAAAAAAAACGACAGTGTTACCCCTTTAGTTTTTTTTCGTTTTTGGGCGAAAAATTAAGTTTCTCCAATCTTCTCAAAACTCTGGATTATGATAGAGGGCTGTGAGACTTTGACCTGAGTGCAAAAATGGAGGCTCTAGACCCTTCCAGAGCTGAGATATCGAAATTCAAAATTTCGACCCGAAAAAAAAACGACAGTGTTACCCCTTTCGTTTTTTTTTTCGTTTTTGGGCAAAAAATTTGGTTTCTCCAATCTTCTCAAAACTCTGGATTATGATAGAGGGCTGTGAGACTTTGACCTGAGTGCAAAAATGGAGGCTCTAGACCCTTCCAGAGCTGAGAAATCGAAATTCAAAATTTCGACCCGAAAAAAAAACGACAGTGTTACCCCTTTCGTTTTTTTTCGTTTTTGGGCAAAAAATTAAGTTTCTCCAATCTTCTCAAAACTCTGGATTATGATAGAGGGCTGTGAAACTTTGACCTGAGTGCAAAAATGGAGGCTCTAGACCCTTTCAGAGCTGAGATATCGAAATTCAAAATTTCGACCCGAAAAAAAAAACGACAGTGTTACCCCTTTCGTTTTTTTTCGTTTTTGGGAAAAAAATTAAGTTTCTCCAATCTTCTCAAAACTCTAGATTCTGATAGATGGCCACGAGACTTTGACCTGAGTGCAAAAATGGAGGCTCTAGACCCTTCCAGAGCTGAGATATCGAAATTCAAAATTTCGACCCGAAAAAAAAACGACAGTGTTACCCCTTTCGTTTTTTTTCGTTTTTGGGCAAAAAATTAAGTTTCTCCAATCTTCTCAAAACTCTAGATTCTGATAGATGGCCACGAGACTTTGACCTGAGTGCAAAAATGGAGGCTCTAGACCCTTCCAGAGCTGAGATATCGAAATTCAAAATTTCGACCCGAAAAAAAAACGACAGTGTTACCCCTTTCGTTTTTTTTCGTTTTTGGGCAAAAAATTAAGTTTCTCCAATCTTCTCAAAACTCTGGATTATGATAGAGGGCTGTGAGACTTTGACCTGAGTGCAAAAATGGAGGCTCTAGACCCTTCCAGAGCTGAGATATCGAAATTCAAAATTTCGACCCGAAAAAAAAACGACAGTGTTACCCCTTTCGTTTTTTTTCGTTTTTGGGCAAAAAATTAAGTTTCTCCAATCTTCTCAAAACTCTGGATTATGATAGAGGGCTGTGAGACTTTGACCTGAGTGCAAAAATGGAGGCTCTAGACCCTTTCAGAGCTGAGATATCGAAATTCAAAATTTCGACCCGAAAAAAAAACGACAGTGTTACCCCTTTAGTTTTTTTTCGTTTTTGGGCGAAAAATTAAGTTTCTCCAATCTTCTCAAAACTCTGGATTATGATAGAGGGCTGTGAGACTTTGACCTGAGTGCAAAAATGGAGGCTCTAGACCCTTTCAGAGCTGAGATATCGAAATTCAAAATTTCGACCCGAAAAAAAAACGACAGTGTTACCCCTTTAGTTTTTTTTCGTTTTTGGGCGAAAAATTAAGTTTCTCCAATCTTCTCAAAACTCTGGATTATGATAGAGGGCTGTGAGACTTTGACCTGAGTGCAAAAATGGAGGCTCTAGACCCTTCCAGAGCTGAGAAATCGAAATTCAAAATTTCGACCCGAAAAAAAAACGACAGTGTTACCCCTTTCGTTTTTTTTCGTTTTTGGGCAAAAAATTAAGTTTCTCCAATCTTCTCAAAACTCTGGATTATGATAGAGGGCTGTGAGACTTTGACCTGAGTGCAAAAATGGAGGCTCTAGACCCTTCCAGAGCTGAGATATCGAAATTCAAAATTTCGACCCGAAAAAAAAAACGACAGTGTTACCCCTTTCGTTTTTTTTCGTTTTTGGGCAAAAAATTAAGTTTCTCCAATCTTCTTAAAACTCTGGATTATGATAGAGGGCTGTGAGACTTTGACCTGAGTGCAAAAATGGAGGCTCTAGACCCTTCCAGAGCTGAGATATCAAAATTCAAAATTTCGACCTGAAAAAAAAAACGACAGTGTTACCCCTTTCGTTTTTTTTTTTCATTTTCGGGTGAAAAATTAAGTTTCTCCAATCTTCTCAAAACTCTGGATTATGATAGAGGGCCGTGAGACTTTGACCTGAGTGCAAAAATGGAGGCTCTAGACCCTTTCAGAGCTGAGATATCGAAATTCAAAATTTCGACCCGAAAAAAAAAAACGACAGTGTTACCCCTTTCGTTTTTTTTCGTTTTTGGGCAAAAAATTAAGTTTCTCCAATCTTCTCAAAACTCTGGATTATGATAGAGGGCTGTGAGACTTTGACCTGAGTGCAAAAATGGAGACTCTAGACCCTTCCAGAGCTGAGATATCGAAATTCAAAATTTCGACCCGAAAAAAAAACGACAGTGTTACCCCTTTCGTTTTTTTTCGTTTTTGGGCAAAAAATTAAGTTTCTCCAATCTTCTCAAAACTCTGGATTATGATAGAGGGCTGTGAGACTTTGACCTGAGTGCAAAAATGGAGGCTCTAGACCCTTCTAGAGCTGAGAAATCGAAATTCAAAATTTCGACCCGAAAAAAAAACGACAGTGTTACCCCTTTCGTTTTTTTCGTTTTTGGGCAAAAAATTAAGTTTCTCCAATCTTCTCAAAACTCTGGATTATGATAGAGGGCTGTGAGACTTTGACCTGAGTGCAAAAATGGAGGCTCTAGACCCTTCCAGAGCTGAGATATCGAAATTCAAAATTTCGACCCGAAAAAAAAACGACAGTGTTACCCCTTTCGTTTTTTTTCGTTTTTGGGCGAAAAATTAAGTTTCTCCAATCTTCTCAAAACTCTGGATTCTGATAGATGGCCACGAGACTTTGACCTGAGTGCAAAAATGGAGGCTCTAGACCCTTCCAGAGCTGAGATATCGAAATTCAAAATTTCGACCCGAAAAAAAAACGACAGTGTTACCCCTTTCGTTTTTTTTCGTTTTTGGGCAAAAAATTAAGTTTCTCCAATCTTCTCAAAACTCTGGATTATGATAGAGGGCTGTGAGACTTTGACCTGAGTGCAAAAATGGAGGCTCTAGACCCTTCCAGAGCTGAGATATCGAAATTCAAAATTTCGACCCGAAAAAAAAACGACAGTGTTACCCCTTTCGTTTTTTTTCGTTTTTGGGCAAAAAATTAAGTTTCTCCAATCTTCTCAAAACTCTGGATTATGATAGAGGGCTGTGAGACTTTGACCTGAGTGCAAAAATGGAGGCTCTAGACCCTTCCAGAGCTGAGATATCGAAATTCAAAATTTCGACCCGAAAAAAAAACGACAGTGTTACCCCTTTCGTTTTTTTTCGTTTTTGGGCAAAAAATTAAGTTTCTCCAATCTTCTCAAAACTCTGGATTATGATAGAGGGCTGTGAGACTTTGACCTGAGTGCAAAAATGGAGGCTCTAGACCCTTTCAGAGCTGAGAAATCGAAATTCAAAATTTCGACCCGAAAAAAAAACGACAGTGTTACCCCTTTCGTTTTTTTTCGTTTTTGGGCAAAAAATTAAGTTTCTCCAATCTTCTCAAAACTCTGGATTATGATAGAGGGCTGTGAGACTTTGACCTGAGTGCAAAAATGGAGGCTCTAGACCCTTCCAGAGCTGAGATATCGAAATTCAAAATTTCGACCCGAAAAAAAAAACGACAGTGTTACCCCTTTCGTTTTTTTTCGTTTTTGGGCAAAAAATTAAGTTTCTCCAATCTTCTTAAAACTCTGGATTATGATAGAGGGCCACGAGACTTTGACCTGAGTGCAAAAATGGAGGCTCTAGACCCTTCCAGAGCTGAGATATCAAAATTCAAAATTTCGACCTGAAAAAAAAAACGACAGTGTTACCCCTTTCGTTTTTTTTTTTCATTTTCGGGCGAAAAATTAAGTTTCTCCAATCTTCTCAAAACTCTGGATTATGATAGAGGGCCGTGAGACTTTGACCTGAGTGCAAAAATGGAGGCGCTAGACCCTTTCAGAGCTGAGATATCAAAATTAAAAATTTCGACCCGAAAAAAAAACGACAGTGTTACCCCTTTCGTTTTTTTTCGTTTTTGGGCAAAAAATTAAGTTTCTCCAATCTTCTCAAAACTCTGGATTATGATAGAGGGCCACGAGACTTTGACCTGAGTGCAAAAATGGAGGCTCTAGACCCTTCCAGAGCTGAGATATCAAAATTCAAAATTTCGACCCGAAAAAAAAAACGACAGTGTTACCCCTTTCGTTTTTTTTCGTTTTTGGGCAAAAAAATAAGTTTCTCCAATCTTCTCAAAACTCTGGATTATGATAGAGGGCTGTGAGACTTTGACCTGAGTGCAAAAATGGAGGCTCTAGACCCTTTCAGAGCTGAGATATCGAAATTCAAAATTTCGACCCGAAAAAAAAAACGACAGTGTTACCCCTTTCGTTTTTTTTCGTTTTTGGGCGAAAAATTAAGTTTCTCCAATCTTCTCAAAACTCTGGATTCTGATAGATGGCCACGAGACTTTGACCTGAGTGCAAAAATGGAGGCTCTAGACCCTTCCAGAGCTGAGATATCGAAATTCAAAATTTCGACCCGAAAAAAAAACGACAGTGTTACCCCTTTCGTTTTTTTTCGTTTTTGGGCAAAAAATTAAGTTTCTCCAATCTTCTCAAAACTCTGGATTATGATAGAGGGCTGTGAGACTTTGACCTGAGTGCAAAAATGGAGGCTCTAGACCCTTCCAGAGCTGAGATATCGAAATTCAAAATTTCGACCCGAAAAAAAAACGACAGTGTTACCCCTTTCGTTTTTTTCGTTTTTGGGCAAAAAATTAAGTTTCTCCAATCTTCTCAAAACTCTGGATTATGATAGAGGGCCACGAGACTTTGACCTGAGTGCAAAAATGGAGGCTCTAGACCCTTCCAGAGCTGAGATATCGAAATTCAAAATTTCGACCCGAAAAAAAAAACGACAGTGTTACCCCTTTCGTTTTTTTTTCGTTTTTGGGCAAAAAATTAAGTTTCTCCAATCTTCTCAAAACTCTGGATTATGATAGAGGGCCACGAGACTTTGACCTGAGTGCAAAAATGGAGGCTCTAGACCCTTCCAGAGCTGAGATATCGAAATTCAAAATTTCGACCCGAAAAAAAAAACGACAGTGTTACCCCTTTCGTTTTTTTTTTCGTTTTTGGGCAAAAAATTAAGTTTCTCCAATCTTCTTAAAACTCTGGATTATGATAGAGGGCTGTGAGACTTTGACCTGAGTGCAAAAATGGAGGCTCTAGACCCTTCCAGAGCTGAGATATCGAAATTCAAAATTTCGACCCGAAAAAAAAAACGACAGTGTTACCCCTTTCGTTTTTTTTCGTTTTTGGGCAAAAAATTAAGTTTCTCCAATCTTCTTAAAACTCTGGATTATGATAGAGGGCTGTGAGACTTTGACCTGAGTGCAAAAATGGAGGCTCTAGACCCTTCCATAGCTGAGAAATCGAAATTCAAAATTTCGACCCGAAAAAAAAACGACAGTGTTACCCCTTTCGTTTTTTTTCGTTTTTGGGCAAAAAATTAAGTTTCTCCAATCTTCTCAAAACTCTGGATTATGATAGAGGGCCGTGAGACTTTGACCTGAGTGCAAAAATGGAGGCGCTAGACCCTTTCAGAGCTGAGATATCAAAATTCAAAATTTCGACCCGAAAAAAAAACGACAGTGTTACCCCTTTCGTTTTTTTTCGTTTTTGGGCAAAAAATTAAGTTTCTCCAATCTTCTCAAAACTCTGGATTATGATAGAGGGCCACGAGACTTTGACCTGAGTGCAAAAATGGAGGCTCTAGACCCTTCCAGAGCTGAGATATCAAAATTCAAAATTTCGACCCGAAAAAAAAAACGACAGTGTTACCCCTTTCGTTTTTTTTCGTTTTTGGGCAAAAAATTAAGTTTCTCCAATCTTCTCAAAACTCTGGATTATGATAGAGGGCTGTGAGACTTTGACCTGAGTGCAAAAATGGAGGCTCTAGACCCTTTCAGAGCTGATATATCGAAATTCAAAATTTCGACCCGAAAAAAAAAACGACAGTGTTACCCCTTTCGTTTTTTTTCGTTTTTGGGCGAAAAATTAAGTTTCTCCAATCTTCTCAAACCTCTGGATTCTGATAGATGGCCACGAGACTTTGACCTGAGTGCAAAAATGGAGGCTCTAGACCCTTCCAGAGCTGAGATATCGAAATTCAAAATTTCGACCCGAAAAAAAAACGACAGTGTTACCCCTTTCGTTTTTTTTCGTTTTTGGGCAAAAAATTAAGTTTCTCCAATCTTCTCAAAACTCTGGATTATGATAGAGGGCTGTGAGACTTTGACCTGAGTGCAAAAATGGAGGCTCTAGACCCTTCCAGAGCTGAGATATCAAAATTCAAAATTTCGACCCGAAAAAAAAACGACAGTGTTACCCCTTTCGTTTTTTTCGTTTTTGGGCAAAAAATTAAGTTTCTCCAATCTTCTTAAAACTCTGGATTATGATAGAGGGCTGTGAGACTTTGACCTGAGTGCAAAAATGGAGGCTCTAGACCCTTCCAGAGCTGAGATATCGAAATTCAAAATTTCGACCCGAAAAAAAAACGACAGTGTTACCCCTTTCGTTTTTTTTCGTTTTTGGGCAAAAAATTAAGTTTCTCCAATCTTCTCAAAACTCTGGATTATGATAGAGGGCTGTGAGACTTTGACCTGAGTGCAAAAATGGAGGCTCTAGACCCTTCCAGAGCTGAGATATCGAAATTCAAAATTTCGACCCGAAAAAAAAACGACAGTGTTACCCCTTTCGTTTTTTTCGTTTTTGGGCAAAAAATTAAGTTTCTCCAATCTTCTCAAAACTCTGGATTATGATAGAGGGCTGTGAGACTTTGACCTGAGTGCAAAAATGGAGGCTCTAGACCCTTCTAGAGCTGAGAAATCGAAATTCAAAATTTCGACCCGAAAAAAAAACGACAGTGTTACCCCTTTCGTTTTTTTCGTTTTTGGGCAAAAAAGTAAGTTTCTCCAATCTTCTCAAAACTCTGGATTATGACAGAGGGCTGTGAGACTTTGACTTGAGTGCAAAAATGGAGGCTCTAGACCCTTTCAGAGCTGAGATATCGAAATTCAAAATTTCGACCCGAAAAAAAAAACGACAGTGTTACCCCTTTCGTTTTTTTTTCGTTTTTGGGCAAAAAATTAAGTTTCTCCAATCTTCTCAAAACTCTGGATTATGATAGAGGGCTGTGAGACTTTGACCTGAGTGCAAAAATGGAGGCTCTAGACCCTTCCAGAGCTGAGAAATCGAAATTCAAAATTTCGACCCGAAAAAAAAAACGACAGTGTTACCCCTTTCGTTTTTTTTCGTTTTTGGGCAAAAAATTAAGTTTCTCCAATCTTCTCCAAACTCTAGATTCTGATAGATGGCCACGAGACTTTGACCTGAGTGCAAAAATGGAGGCTCTAGACCCTTCCATAGCTGAGATATCGAAATTCAAAATTTCGACCCGAAAAAAAAACGACAGTGTTACCCCTTTCGTTTTTTTTCGTTTTTTGGCAAAAAATTAAGTTTCTCCAATCTTCTCAAAACTCTGGATTATGATAGAGGGCTGTGAGACTTTGACCTGAGTGCAAAATGGAGGCTCTAGACCCTTCCAGAGCTGAGATATCGAAATTCAAAATTTCGACCCGAAAAAAAAACGACAGTGTTACCCCTTTCGTTTTTTTTCGTTTTTGGGCAAAAAATTAAGTTTCTCCAATCTTCTTAAAACTCTGGATTATGATAGAGGGCTGTGAGACTTTGACCTGAGTGCAAAAATGGAGGCTCTAGACCCTTCCAGAGCTGAGATATCAAAATTCAAAATTTCGACCTGAAAAAAAAAACGACAGTGTTACCCCTTTCGTTTTTTTTTTTCATTTTCGGGTGAAAAATTAAGTTTCTCCAATCTTCTCAAAACTCTGGATTATGATAGAGGGCCGTGAGACTTTGACCTGAGTGCAAAAATGGAGGCGCTAGACCCTTTCAGAGCTGAGATATCAAAATTCAAAATTTCGACCCGAAAAAAAAACGACAGTGTTACCCCTTTCGTTTTTTTTCGTTTTTGGGCAAAAAATTAAGTTTCTCCAATCTTCTCAAAACTCTGGATTATGATAGAGGGCTGTGAGACTTTGACCTGAGTGCAAAAATGGAGGCTCTAGACCCTTCCAGAGCTGAGAAATCGAAATTCAAAATTTCGACCCGAAAAAAAAACGACAGTGTTACCCCTTTCGTTTTTTTTCGTTTTTGGGCAAAAAATTAAGTTTCTCCAATCTTCTCAAAACTCTGGATTATGATAGAGGGCTGTGAGACTTTGACCTGAGTGCAAAAATGGAGGCTCTAGACCCTTCCAGAGCTGAGATATCGAAATTCAAAATTTCGACCCGAAAAAAAAAACGACAGTGTTACCCCTTTCGTTTTTTTTTCGTTTTTGGGCAAAAAATTAAGTTTCTCCAATCTTCTTAAAACTCTGGATTATGATAGAGGGCTGTGAGACTTTGACCTGAGTGCAAAAATGGAGGCTCTAGACCCTTCCAGAGCTGAGATATCAAAATTCAAAATTTCGACCTGAAAAAAAAAACGACAGTGTTACCCCTTTCGTTTTTTTTTTTCATTTTCGGGCGAAAAATTAAGTTTCTCCAATCTTCTCAAAACTCTGGATTATGATAGAGGGCCGTGAGACTTTGACCTGAGTGCAAAAATGGAGGCGCTAGACCCTTTCAGAGCTGAGATATCAAAATTCAAAATTTCGACCCGAAAAAAAAACGACAGTGTTACCCCTTTCGTTTTTTTTCGTTTTTGGGCAAAAAATTAAGTTTCTCCAATCTTCTCAAAACTCTAGATTCTGATAGATGGCCACGAGACTTTGACCTGAGTGCAAAAATGGAGGCTCTAGACCCTTCCAGAGCTGAGATATCGAAATTCAAAATTTCGACCCGAAAAAAAAACGACAGTGTTACCCCTTTCGTTTTTTTTCGTTTTTGGGCAAAAAATTAAGTTTCTCCAATCTTCTCAAAACTCTAGATTCTGATAGATGGCCACGAGACTTTGACCTGAGTGCAAAAATGGAGGCTCTAGACCCTTCCAGAGCTGAGATATCGAAATTCAAAATTTCGACCCGAAAAAAAAACGACAGTGTTACCCCTTTCGTTTTTTTTCGTTTTTGGGCAAAAAATTAAGTTTCTCCAATCTTCTCAAAACTCTGGATTATGATAGAGGGCTGTGAGACTTTGACCTGAGTGCAAAAATGGAGGCTCTAGACCCTTCCAGAGCTGAGAAATCGAAATTCAAAATTTCGACCCGAAAAAAAAACGACAGTGTTACCCCTTTCGTTTTTTTTCGTTTTTGGGCAAAAAATTAAGTTTCTCCAATCTTCTCAAAACTCTGGATTATGATAGAGGGCTGTGAAACTTTGACCTGAGTGCAAAAATGGAGGCTCTAGACCCTTTCAGAGCTGAGATATCGAAATTCAAAATTTCGACCCGAAAAAAAAAACGACAGTGTTACCCCTTTCGGTTTTTTTTCGTTTTTGGGCAAAAAATTAAGTTTCTCCAATCTTCTCAAAACTCTAGATTCTGATAGATGGCCACGAGACTTTGACCTGAGTGCAAAAATGGAGGCTCTAGACCCTTCCAGAGCTGAGATATCGAAATTCAAAATTTCGACCCGAAAAAAAAAACGACAGTGTTACCCCTTTCGTTTTTTTTCGTTTTTGGGCAAAAAATTAAGTTTCTCCAATCTTCTCAAAACTCTGGATTATGATAGAGGGCTGTGAGACTTTGACCTGAGTGCAAAAATGGAGGCTCTAGACCCTTCCAGAGCTGAGATATCAAAATTCAAAATTTCGACCTGAAAAAAAAAACGACAGTGTTACCCCTTTCGTTTTTTTTTTTCATTTTCGGGCGAAAAATTAAGTTTCTCCAATCTTCTCAAAACTCTGGATTATGATAGAGGGCCGTGAGACTTTGACCTGAGTGCAAAAATGGAGGCGCTAGACCCTTTCAGAGCTGAGATATCAAAATTCAAAATTTCGACCCGAAAAAAAAACGACAGTGTTACCCCTTTCGTTTTTTTTCGTTTTTGGGCAAAAAATTAAGTTTCTCCAATCTTCTCAAAACTCTGGATTATGATAGAGGGCTGTGAGACTTTGACCTGAGTGCAAAAATGGAGGCTCTAGACCCTTCCAGAGCTGAGATATCGAAATTCAAAATTTCGACCCGAGAAAAAAACGACAGTGTTACCCCTTTCGTTTTTTTTCGTTTTTGGGCAAAAAATGAAGTTTCTCCAATCTTCTCAAAACTCTGGATTATGATAGAGGGCTGTGAGACTTTGACCTGAGTGCAAAAATGGAGGCTCTAGACCCTTCCAGAGCTGAGAAATCGAAATTCAAAATTTCGACCCGAAAAAAAAACGACAGTGTTACCCCTTTCGTTTTTTTTCGTTTTTGGGCAAAAAATTAAGTTTCTCCAATCTTCTCAAAACTCTGGATTATGATAGAGGGCTGTGAAACTTTGACCTGAGTGCAAAAATGGAGGCTCTAGACCCTTTCAGAGCTGAGATATCGAAATTCAAAATTTCGACCCGAAAAAAAAAACGACAGTGTTACCCCTTTCGGTTTTTTTTCGTTTTTGGGCAAAAAATTAAGTTTCTCCAATCTTCTCAAAACTCTAGATTCTGATAGATGGCCACGAGACTTTGACCTGAGTGCAAAAATGGAGGCTCTAGACCCTTCCAGAGCTGAGATATCGAAATTCAAAATTTCGACCCGAAAAAAAAAACGACAGTGTTACCCCTTTCGTTTTTTTTCGTTTTTGGGCAAAAAATTAAGTTTCTCCAATCTTCTCAAAACTCTGGATTATGATAGAGGGCTGTGAGACTTTGACCTGAGTGCAAAAATGGAGGCTCTAGACCCTTCCAGAGCTGAGATATCAAAATTCAAAATTTCGACCTGAAAAAAAAAACGACAGTGTTACCCCTTTCGTTTTTTTTTTTCATTTTCGGGCGAAAAATTAAGTTTCTCCAATCTTCTCAAAACTCTGGATTATGATAGAGGGCCGTGAGACTTTGACCTGAGTGCAAAAATGGAGGCGCTAGACCCTTTCAGAGCTGAGATATCAAAATTCAAAATTTCGACCCGAAAAAAAAACGACAGTGTTACCCCTTTCGTTTTTTTTCGTTTTTGGGCAAAAAATTAAGTTTCTCCAATCTTCTCAAAACTCTGGATTATGATAGAGGGCTGTGAGACTTTGACCTGAGTGCAAAAATGGAGGCTCTAGACCCTTCCAGAGCTGAGAAATCGAAATTCAAAATTTCGACCCGAAAAAAAAACGACAGTGTTACCCCTTTCGTTTTTTTTCGTTTTTGGGCAAAAAATTAAGTTTCTCCAATCTTCTCAAAACTCTGGATTATGATAGAGGGCTGTGAAACTTTGACCTGAGTGCAAAAATGGAGGCTCTAGACCCTTTCAGAGCTGAGATATCGAAATTCAAAATTTCGACCCGAAAAAAAAAACGACAGTGTTACCCCTTTCGTTTTTTTTCGTTTTTGGGAAAAAAATTAAGTTTCTCCAATCTTCTCAAAACTCTAGATTCTGATAGATGGCCACGAGACTTTGACCTGAGTGCAAAAATGGAGGCTCTAGACCCTTCCAGAGCTGAGATATCGAAATTCAAAATTTCGACCCGAAAAAAAAACGACAGTGTTACCCCTTTCGTTTTTTTTCGTTTTTGGGCAAAAAATTAAGTTTCTCCAATCTTCTCAAAACTCTAGATTCTGATAGATGGCCACGAGACTTTGACCTGAGTGCAAAAATGGAGGCTCTAGACCCTTCCAGAGCTGAGATATCGAAATTCAAAATTTCGACCCGAAAAAAAAAACGACAGTGTTACCCCTTTCGTTTTTTTTCGTTTTTGGGCAAAAAATTAAGTTTCTCCAATCTTCTCAAAACTCTGGATTATGATAGAGGGCTGTGAGACTTTGACCTGAGTGCAAAAATGGAGGCTCTAGACCCTTCCAGAGCTGAGATATCAAAATTCAAAATTTCGACCTGAAAAAAAAAACGACAGTGTTACCCCTTTCGTTTTTTTTTTTCATTTTCGGGTGAAAAATTAAGTTTCTCCAATCTTCTCAAAACTCTGGATTATGATAGAGGGCCGTGAGACTTTGACCTGAGTGCAAAAATGGAGGCGCTAGACCCTTTCAGAGCTGAGATATCAAAATTAAAAATTTCGACCCGAAAAAAAAACGACAGTGTTACCCCTTTCGTCTTTTTTCGTTTTTGGGCAAAAAATTAAGTTTCTCCAATCTTCTCAAAACTCTGGATTATGATAGAGGGCTGTGAGACTTTGACCTGAGTGCAAAAATGGAGGCTCTAGACCCTTCCAGAGCTGAGAAATCGAAATTCAAAATTTCGACCCGAAAAAAAAACGACAGTGTTACCCCTTTCGTTTTTTTTTCGTTTTTGGGCAAAAAATTAAGTTTCTCCAATCTTCTCAAAACTCTGGATTATGATAGAGGGCTGTGAGACTTTGACCTGAGTGCAAAAATGGAGGCTCTACACCCTTCCAGAGCTGAGATATCGAAATTCAAAATTTCGACCCGAAAAAAAAACGACAGTGTTACCCCTTTCGTTTTTTTTTCGTTTTTGGGCAAAAAATTAAGTTTCTCCAATCTTCTTAAAACTCTGGATTATGATAGAGGGCTGTGAGACTTTGACCTGAGTGCAAAAATGGAGGCTCTAGACCCTTCCAGAGCTGAGATATCAAAATTCAAAATTTCGACCTGAAAAAAAAAACGACAGTGTTACCCCTTTCGTTTTTTTTTTTCATTTTCGGGCGAAAAATTAAGTTTCTCCAATCTTCTCAAAACTCTGGATTATGATAGAGGGCCGTGAGACTTTGACCTGAGTGCAAAAATGGAGGCGCTAGACCCTTTCAGAGCTGAGATATCAAAATTCAAAATTTCGACCCGAAAAAAAAATGACAGTGTTACCCCTTTCGTTTTTTTTCGTTTTTGGGCAAAAAATTAAGTTTCTCCAATCTTCTCAAAACTCTGGATTATGATAGAGGGCTGTGAGACTTTGACCTGAGTGCAAAAATGGAGGCTCTAGACCCTTCCAGAGCTGAGATATCGAAATTCAAAATTTCGACCCGAAAAAAAAACGACAGTGTTACCCCTTTCGTTTTTTTTTCGTTTTTGGGCAAAAAATTAAGTTTCTCCAATCTTCTCAAAACTCTGGATTATGATAGAGGGCTGTGAGACTTTGACCTGAGTGCAAAAATGGAGGCTCTAGACCCTTTCAGAGCTGAGATATCGAAATTCAAAATTTCGACCCGAAAAAAAAACGACAGTGTTACCCCTTTAGTTTTTTTTCGTTTTTGGGCGAAAAATTAAGTTTCTCCAATCTTCTCAAAACTCTGGATTATGATAGAGGGCTGTGAGACTTTGACCTGAGTGCAAAAATGGAGGCTCTAGACCCTTTCAGAGCTGAGATATCGAAATTCAAAATTTCGACCCGAAAAAAAAACGACAGTGTTACCCCTTTCGTTTTTTTTCGTTTTTGGGCAAAAAATTAAGTTTCTCCAATCTTCTCAAAACTCTGGATTATGATAGAGGGCTGTGAAACTTTGACCTGAGTGCAAAAATGGAGGCTCTAGACCCTTTCAGAGCTGAGATATCGAAATTCAAAATTTCGACCCGAAAAAAAAAACGACAGTGTTACCCCTTTCGTTTTTTTTCGTTTTTGGGAAAAAAATTAAGTTTCTCCAATCTTCTCAAAACTCTAGATTCTGATAGATGGCCACGAGACTTTGACCTGAGTGCAAAAATGGAGGCTCTAGACCCTTCCAGAGCTGAGATATCGAAATTCAAAATTTCGACCCGAAAAAAAAACGACAGTGTTACCCCTTTCGTTTTTTTTCGTTTTTGGGCAAAAAATTAAGTTTCTCCAATCTTCTCAAAACTCTAGATTCTGATAGATGGCCACGAGACTTTGACCTGAGTGCAAAAATGGAGGCTCTAGACCCTTCCAGAGCTGAGATATCGAAATTCAAAATTTCGACCCGAAAAAAAAACGACAGTGTTACCCCTTTCGTTTTTTTTCGTTTTTGGGCAAAAAATTAAGTTTCTCCAATCTTCTCAAAACTCTGGATTATGATAGAGGGCTGTGAGACTTTGACCTGAGTGCAAAAATGGAGGCTCTAGACCCTTCCAGAGCTGAGATATCGAAATTCAAAATTTCGACCCGAAAAAAAAACGACAGTGTTACCCCTTTCGTTTTTTTTCGTTTTTGGGCAAAAAATTAAGTTTCTCCAATCTTCTCAAAACTCTGGATTATGATAGAGGGCTGTGAGACTTTGACCTGAGTGCAAAAATGGAGGCTCTAGACCCTTTCAGAGCTGAGATATCGAAATTCAAAATTTCGACCCGAAAAAAAAACGACAGTGTTACCCCTTTAGTTTTTTTTCGTTTTTGGGCGAAAAATTAAGTTTCTCCAATCTTCTCAAAACTCTGGATTATGATAGAGGGCTGTGAGACTTTGACCTGAGTGCAAAAATGGAGGCTCTAGACCCTTTCAGAGCTGAGATATCGAAATTCAAAATTTCGACCCGAAAAAAAAACGACAGTGTTACCCCTTTAGTTTTTTTTCGTTTTTGGGCGAAAAATTAAGTTTCTCCAATCTTCTCAAAACTCTGGATTATGATAGAGGGCTGTGAGACTTTGACCTGAGTGCAAAAATGGAGGCTCTAGACCCTTCCAGAGCTGAGAAATCGAAATTCAAAATTTCGACCCGAAAAAAAAACGACAGTGTTACCCCTTTCGTTTTTTTTCGTTTTTGGGCAAAAAATTAAGTTTCTCCAATCTTCTCAAAACTCTGGATTATGATAGAGGGCTGTGAGACTTTGACCTGAGTGCAAAAATGGAGGCTCTAGACCCTTCCAGAGCTGAGATATCGAAATTCAAAATTTCGACCCGAAAAAAAAAACGACAGTGTTACCCCTTTCGTTTTTTTTCGTTTTTGGGCAAAAAATTAAGTTTCTCCAATCTTCTTAAAACTCTGGATTATGATAGAGGGCTGTGAGACTTTGACCTGAGTGCAAAAATGGAGGCTCTAGACCCTTCCAGAGCTGAGATATCAAAATTCAAAATTTCGACCTGAAAAAAAAAACGACAGTGTTACCCCTTTCGTTTTTTTTTTTCATTTTCGGGTGAAAAATTAAGTTTCTCCAATCTTCTCAAAACTCTGGATTATGATAGAGGGCCGTGAGACTTTGACCTGAGTGCAAAAATGGAGGCGCTAGACCCTTTCAGAGCTGAGATATCAAAATTAAAAATTTCGACCCGAAAAAAAAACGACAGTGTTACCCCTTTCGTTTTTTTTCGTTTTTGGGCAAAAAATTAAGTTTCTCCAATCTTCTCAAAACTCTGGATTATGATAGAGGGCTGTGAGACTTTGACCTGAGTGCAAAAATGGAGGCTCTAGACCCTTTCAGAGCTGAGATATCGAAATTCAAAATTTCGACCCGAAAAAAAAACGACAGTGTTACCCCTTTAGTTTTTTTTCGTTTTTGGGCGAAAAATTAAGTTTCTCCAATCTTCTCAAAACTCTGGATTATGATAGAGGGCTGTGAGACTTTGACCTGAGTGCAAAAATGGAGGCTCTAGACCCTTTCAGAGCTGAGATATCGAAATTCAAAATTTCGACCCGAAAAAAAAACGACAGTGTTACCCCTTTAGTTTTTTTTCGTTTTTGGGCGAAAAATTAAGTTTCTCCAATCTTCTCAAAACTCTGGATTATGATAGAGGGCTGTGAGACTTTGACCTGAGTGCAAAAATGGAGGCTCTAGACCCTTCCAGAGCTGAGATATCGAAATTCAAAATTTCGACCCGAAAAAAAAACGACAGTGTTACCCCTTTCGTTTTTTTTTTCGTTTTTGGGCAAAAAATTTGGTTTCTCCAATCTTCTCAAAACTCTGGATTATGATAGAGGGCTGTGAGACTTTGACCTGAGTGCAAAAATGGAGGCTCTAGACCCTTCCAGAGCTGAGAAATCGAAATTCAAAATTTCGACCCGAAAAAAAAACGACAGTGTTACCCCTTTCGTTTTTTTTCGTTTTTGGGCAAAAAATTAAGTTTCTCCAATCTTCTCAAAACTCTGGATTATGATAGAGGGCTGTGAAACTTTGACCTGAGTGCAAAAATGGAGGCTCTAGACCCTTTCAGAGCTGAGATATCGAAATTCAAAATTTCGACCCGAAAAAAAAAACGACAGTGTTACCCCTTTCGTTTTTTTTCGTTTTTGGGAAAAAAATTAAGTTTCTCCAATCTTCTCAAAACTCTAGATTCTGATAGATGGCCACGAGACTTTGACCTGAGTGCAAAAATGGAGGCTCTAGACCCTTCCAGAGCTGAGATATCGAAATTCAAAATTTCGACCCGAAAAAAAAACGACAGTGTTACCCCTTTCGTTTTTTTTCGTTTTTGGGCAAAAAATTAAGTTTCTCCAATCTTCTCAAAACTCTAGATTCTGATAGATGGCCACGAGACTTTGACCTGAGTGCAAAAATGGAGGCTCTAGACCCTTCCAGAGCTGAGATATCGAAATTCAAAATTTCGACCCGAAAAAAAAACGACAGTGTTACCCCTTTCGTTTTTTTTCGTTTTTGGGCAAAAAATTAAGTTTCTCCAATCTTCTCAAAACTCTGGATTATGATAGAGGGCTGTGAGACTTTGACCTGAGTGCAAAAATGGAGGCTCTAGACCCTTCCAGAGCTGAGATATCGAAATTCAAAATTTCGACCCGAAAAAAAAACGACAGTGTTACCCCTTTCGTTTTTTTTCGTTTTTGGGCAAAAAATTAAGTTTCTCCAATCTTCTCAAAACTCTGGATTATGATAGAGGGCTGTGAGACTTTGACCTGAGTGCAAAAATGGAGGCTCTAGACCCTTTCAGAGCTGAGATATCGAAATTCAAAATTTCGACCCGAAAAAAAAACGACAGTGTTACCCCTTTAGTTTTTTTTCGTTTTTGGGCGAAAAATTAAGTTTCTCCAATCTTCTCAAAACTCTGGATTATGATAGAGGGCTGTGAGACTTTGACCTGAGTGCAAAAATGGAGGCTCTAGACCCTTTCAGAGCTGAGATATCGAAATTCAAAATTTCGACCCGAAAAAAAAACGACAGTGTTACCCCTTTAGTTTTTTTTCGTTTTTGGGCGAAAAATTAAGTTTCTCCAATCTTCTCAAAACTCTGGATTATGATAGAGGGCTGTGAGACTTTGACCTGAGTGCAAAAATGGAGGCTCTAGACCCTTCCAGAGCTGAGAAATCGAAATTCAAAATTTCGACCCGAAAAAAAAACGACAGTGTTACCCCTTTCGTTTTTTTTCGTTTTTGGGCAAAAAATTAAGTTTCTCCAATCTTCTCAAAACTCTGGATTATGATAGAGGGCTGTGAGACTTTGACCTGAGTGCAAAAATGGAGGCTCTAGACCCTTCCAGAGCTGAGATATCGAAATTCAAAATTTCGACCCGAAAAAAAAAACGACAGTGTTACCCCTTTCGTTTTTTTTCGTTTTTGGGCAAAAAATTAAGTTTCTCCAATCTTCTTAAAACTCTGGATTATGATAGAGGGCTGTGAGACTTTGACCTGAGTGCAAAAATGGAGGCTCTAGACCCTTCCAGAGCTGAGATATCAAAATTCAAAATTTCGACCTGAAAAAAAAAACGACAGTGTTACCCCTTTCGTTTTTTTTTTTCATTTTCGGGTGAAAAATTAAGTTTCTCCAATCTTCTCAAAACTCTGGATTATGATAGAGGGCCGTGAGACTTTGACCTGAGTGCAAAAATGGAGGCTCTAGACCCTTTCAGAGCTGAGATATCGAAATTCAAAATTTCGACCCGAAAAAAAAAACGACAGTGTTACCCCTTTCGTTTTTTTTCGTTTTTGGGCGAAAAATTAAGTTTCTCCAATCTTCTCAAAACTCTGGATTCTGATAGATGGCCACGAGACTTTGACCTGAGTGCAAAAATGGAGGCTCTAGACCCTTCCAGAGCTGAGATATCGAAATTCAAAATTTCGACCCGAAAAAAAAAACGACAGTGTTACCCCTTTCGTTTTTTTTCGTTTTTGGGCAAAAAATTAAGTTTCTCCAATCTTCTCAAAACTCTGGATTATGATAGAGGGCTGTGAGACTTTGACCTGAGTGAAAAAATAATGGAGACTCTAGACCCTTCCAGAGCTGAGATATCGAAATTCAAAATTTCGACCCGAAAAAAAAACGACAGTGTTACCCCTTTCGTTTTTTTTCGTTTTTGGGCAAAAAATTAAGTTTCTCCAATCTTCTCAAAACTCTGGATTATGATAGAGGGCTGTGAGACTTTGACCTGAGTGCAAAAATGGAGACTCTAGACCCTTCTAGAGCTGAGAAATCGAAATTCAAAATTTCGACCCGAAAAAAAAACGACAGTGTTACCCCTTTCGTTTTTTTCGTTTTTGGGCAAAAAATTAAGTTTCTCCAATCTTCTCAAAACTCTGGATTATGATAGAGGGCTGTGAGACTTTGACCTGAGTGCAAAAATGGAGGCTCTAGACCCTTCCAGAGCTGAGATATCGAAATTCAAAATTTCGACCCGAAAAAAAAACGACAGTGTTACCCCTTTCGTTTTTTTTCGTTTTTGGGCGAAAAATTAAGTTTCTCCAATCTTCTCAAAACTCTGGATTCTGATAGATGGCCACGAGACTTTGACCTGAGTGCAAAAATGGAGGCTCTAGACCCTTCCAGAGCTGAGATATCGAAATTCAAAATTTCGACCCGAAAAAAAAACGACAGTGTTACCCCTTTCGTTTTTTTTCGTTTTTGGGCAAAAAATTAAGTTTCTCCAATCTTCTCAAAACTCTGGATTATGATAGAGGGCTGTGAGACTTTGACCTGAGTGCAAAAATGGAGGCTCTAGACCCTTCCAGAGCTGAGATATCGAAATTCAAAATTTCGACCCGAAAAAAAAACGACAGTGTTACCCCTTTCGTTTTTTTTCGTTTTTGGGCAAAAAATTAAGTTTCTCCAATCTTCTCAAAACTCTGGATTATGATAGAGGGCTGTGAGACTTTGACCTGAGTGCAAAAATGGAGGCTCTAGACCCTTCCAGAGCTGAGATATCGAAATTCAAAATTTCGACCCGAAAAAAAAACGACAGTGTTACCCCTTTCGTTTTTTTTCGTTTTTGGGCAAAAAATTAAGTTTCTCCAATCTTCTCAAAACTCTGGATTATGATAGAGGGCTGTGAGACTTTGACCTGAGTGCAAAAATGGAGGCTCTAGACCCTTTCAGAGCTGAGAAATCGAAATTCAAAATTTCGACCCGAAAAAAAAACGACAGTGTTACCCCTTTCGTTTTTTTTCGTTTTTGGGCAAAAAATTAAGTTTCTCCAATCTTCTCAAAACTCTGGATTATGATAGAGGGCTGTGAGACTTTGACCTGAGTGCAAAAATGGAGGCTCTAGACCCTTCCAGAGCTGAGATATCGAAATTCAAAATTTCGACCCGAAAAAAAAAACGACAGTGTTACCCCTTTCGTTTTTTTTCGTTTTTGGGCAAAAAATTAAGTTTCTCCAATCTTCTTAAAACTCTGGATTATGATAGAGGGCCACGAGACTTTGACCTGAGTGCAAAAATGGAGGCTCTAGACCCTTCCAGAGCTGAGATATCAAAATTCAAAATTTCGACCTGAAAAAAAAAACGACAGTGTTACCCCTTTCGTTTTTTTTTTTCATTTTCGGGCGAAAAATTAAGTTTCTCCAATCTTCTCAAAACTCTGGATTATGATAGAGGGCCGTGAGACTTTGACCTGAGTGCAAAAATGGAGGCGCTAGACCCTTTCAGAGCTGAGATATCAAAATTAAAAATTTCGACCCGAAAAAAAAACGACAGTGTTACCCCTTTCGTTTTTTTTCGTTTTTGGGCAAAAAATTAAGTTTCTCCAATCTTCTCAAAACTCTGGATTATGATAGAGGGCCACGAGACTTTGACCTGAGTGCAAAAATGGAGGCTCTAGACCCTTCCAGAGCTGAGATATCAAAATTCAAAATTTCGACCCGAAAAAAAAAAACGACAGTGTTACCCCTTTCGTTTTTTTTCGTTTTTGGGCAAAAAAATAAGTTTCTCCAATCTTCTCAAAACTCTGGATTATGATAGAGGGCTGTGAGACTTTGACCTGAGTGCAAAAATGGAGGCTCTAGACCCTTCCAGAGCTGAGATATCGAAATTCAAAATTTCGACCCGAAAAAAAAAACGACAGTGTTACCCCTTTCGTTTTTTTTCGTTTTTGGGCAAAAAATTAAGTTTCTCCAATCTTCTTAAAACTCTGGATTATGATAGAGGGCTGTGAGACTTTGACCTGAGTGCAAAAATGGAGGCTCTAGACCCTTCCATAGCTGAGAAATCGAAATTCAAAATTTCGACCCGAAAAAAAAACGACAGTGTTACCCCTTTCGTTTTTTTTCGTTTTTGGGCAAAAAATTAAGTTTCTCCAATCTTCTCAAAACTCTGGATTATGATAGAGGGCCGTGAGACTTTGACCTGAGTGCAAAAATGGAGGCGCTAGACCCTTTCAGAGCTGAGATATCAAAATTCAAAATTTCGACCCGAAAAAAAAACGACAGTGTTACCCCTTTCGTTTTTTTTCGTTTTTGGGCAAAAAATTAAGTTTCTCCAATCTTCTCAAAACTCTGGATTATGATAGAGGGCCACGAGACTTTGACCTGAGTGCAAAAATGGAGGCTCTAGACCCTTCCAGAGCTGAGATATCAAAATTCAAAATTTCGACCCGAAAAAAAAAACGACAGTGTTACCCCTTTCGTTTTTTTTCGTTTTTGGGCAAAAAATTAAGTTTCTCCAATCTTCTCAAAACTCTGGATTATGATAGAGGGCTGTGAGACTTTGACCTGAGTGCAAAAATGGAGGCTCTAGACCCTTTCAGAGCTGAGATATCGAAATTCAAAATTTCGACCCGAAAAAAAAAACGACAGTGTTACCCCTTTCGTTTTTTTTCGTTTTTGGGCGAAAAATTAAGTTTCTCCAATCTTCTCAAAACTCTGGATTCTGATAGATGGCCACGAGACTTTGACCTGAGTGCAAAAATGGAGGCTCTAGACCCTTCCAGAGCTGAGATATCGAAATTCAAAATTTCGACCCGAAAAAAAAACGACAGTGTTACCCCTTTCGTTTTTTTTCGTTTTTGGGCAAAAAATTAAGTTTCTCCAATCTTCTCAAAACTCTGGATTATGATAGAGGGCTGTGAGACTTTGACCTGAGTGCAAAAATGGAGGCTCTAGACCCTTCCAGAGCTGAGATATCGAAATTCAAAATTTCGACCCGAAAAAAAAACGACAGTGTTACCCCTTTCGTTTTTTTTCGTTTTTGGGCAAAAAATTAAGTTTCTCCAATCTTCTCAAAACTCTGGATTATGATAGAGGGCTGTGAGACTTTGACCTGAGTGCAAAAATGGAGGCTCTAGACCCTTCCAGAGCTGAGATATCGAAATTCAAAATTTCGACCCGAAAAAAAAACGACAGTGTTACCCCTTTCGTTTTTTTCGTTTTTGGGCAAAAAATTAAGTTTCTCCAATCTTCTCAAAACTCTGGATTATGATAGAGGGCTGTGAGACTTTGACCTGAGTGCAAAAATGGAGGCTCTAGACCCTTCTAGAGCTGAGAAATCGAAATTCAAAATTTCGACCCGAAAAAAAAACGACAGTGTTACCCCTTTCGTTTTTTTCGTTTTTGGGCAAAAAAGTAAGTTTCTCCAATCTTCTCAAAACTCTGGATTATGACAGAGGGCTGTGAGACTTTGACTTGAGTGCAAAAATGGAGGCTCTAGACCCTTTCAGAGCTGAGATATCGAAATTCAAAATTTCGACCCGAAAAAAAAAACGACAGTGTTACCCCTTTCGTTTTTTTTTCGTTTTTGGGCAAAAAATTAAGTTTCTCCAATCTTCTCAAAACTCTGGATTATGATAGAGGGCTGTGAGACTTTGACCTGAGTGCAAAAATGGAGGCTCTAGACCCTTCCAGAGCTGAGAAATCGAAATTCAAAATTTCGACCCGAAAAAAAAAACGACAGTGTTACCCCTTTCGTTTTTTTTCGTTTTTGGGCAAAAAATTAAGTTTCTCCAATCTTCTCCAAACTCTAGATTCTGATAGATGGCCACGAGACTTTGACCTGAGTGCAAAAATGGAGGCTCTAGACCCTTCCATAGCTGAGATATCGAAATTCAAAATTTCGACCCGAAAAAAAAAACGACAGTGTTACCCCTTTCGTTTTTTTTCGTTTTTTGGCAAAAAATTAAGTTTCTCCAATCTTCTCAAAACTCTGGATTATGATAGAGGGCTGTGAGACTTTGACCTGAGTGCAAAATGGAGGCTCTAGACCCTTCCAGAGCTGAGATATCGAAATTCAAAATTTCGACCCGAAAAAAAAACGACAGTGTTACCCCTTTCGTTTTTTTTCGTTTTTGGGCAAAAAATTAAGTTTCTCCAATCTTCTTAAAACTCTGGATTATGATAGAGGGCTGTGAGACTTTGACCTGAGTGCAAAAATGGAGGCTCTAGACCCTTCCAGAGCTGAGATATCAAAATTCAAAATTTCGACCTGAAAAAAAAAACGACAGTGTTACCCCTTTCGTTTTTTTTTTTTCATTTTCGGGTGAAAAATTAAGTTTCTCCAATCTTCTCAAAACTCTGGATTATGATAGAGGGCCGTGAGACTTTGACCTGAGTGCAAAAATGGAGGCGCTAGACCCTTTCAGAGCTGAGATATCAAAATTCAAAATTTCGACCCGAAAAAAAAAACGACAGTGTTACCCCTTTCGTTTTTTTTCGTTTTTGGGCAAAAAATTAAGTTTCTCCAATCTTCTCAAAACTCTGGATTATGATAGAGGGCTGTGAGACTTTGACCTGAGTGCAAAAATGGAGGCTCTAGACCCTTCCAGAGCTGAGAAATCGAAATTCAAAATTTCGACCCGAAAAAAAAACGACAGTGTTACCCCTTTCGTTTTTTTTCGTTTTTGGGCAAAAAATTAAGTTTCTCCAATCTTCTCAAAACTCTGGATTATGATAGAGGGCTGTGAGACTTTGACCTGAGTGCAAAAATGGAGGCTCTAGACCCTTCCAGAGCTGAGATATCGAAATTCAAAATTTCGACCCGAAAAAAAAAACGACAGTGTTACCCCTTTCGTTTTTTTTTCGTTTTTGGGCAAAAAATTAAGTTTCTCCAATCTTCTTAAAACTCTGGATTATGATAGAGGGCTGTGAGACTTTGACCTGAGTGCAAAAATGGAGGCTCTAGACCCTTCCAGAGCTGAGATATCAAAATTCAAAATTTCGACCTGAAAAAAAAAACGACAGTGTTACCCCTTTCGTTTTTTTTTTTCATTTTCGGGCGAAAAATTAAGTTTCTCCAATCTTCTCAAAACTCTGGATTATGATAGAGGGCCGTGAGACTTTGACCTGAGTGCAAAAATGGAGGCGCTAGACCCTTTCAGAGCTGAGATATCAAAATTCAAAATTTCGACCCGAAAAAAAAACGACAGTGTTACCCCTTTCGTTTTTTTTCGTTTTTGGGCAAAAAATTAAGTTTCTCCAATCTTCTCAAAACTCTAGATTCTGATAGATGGCCACGAGACTTTGACCTGAGTGCAAAAATGGAGGCTCTAGACCCTTCCAGAGCTGAGATATCGAAATTCAAAATTTCGACCCGAAAAAAAAACGACAGTGTTACCCCTTTCGTTTTTTTTCGTTTTTGGGCAAAAAATTAAGTTTCTCCAATCTTCTCAAAACTCTAGATTCTGATAGATGGCCACGAGACTTTGACCTGAGTGCAAAAATGGAGGCTCTAGACCCTTCCAGAGCTGAGATATCGAAATTCAAAATTTCGACCCGAAAAAAAAACGACAGTGTTACCCCTTTCGTTTTTTTTCGTTTTTGGGCAAAAAATTAAGTTTCTCCAATCTTCTCAAAACTCTGGATTATGATAGAGGGCTGTGAGACTTTGACCTGAGTGCAAAAATGGAGGCTCTAGACCCTTCCAGAGCTGAGAAATCGAAATTCAAAATTTCGACCCGAAAAAAAAACGACAGTGTTACCCCTTTCGTTTTTTTTCGTTTTTGGGCAAAAAATTAAGTTTCTCCAATCTTCTCAAAACTCTGGATTATGATAGAGGGCTGTGAAACTTTGACCTGAGTGCAAAAATGGAGGCTCTAGACCCTTTCAGAGCTGAGATATCGAAATTCAAAATTTCGACCCGAAAAAAAAAACGACAGTGTTACCCCTTTCGGTTTTTTTTCGTTTTTGGGCAAAAAATTAAGTTTCTCCAATCTTCTCAAAACTCTAGATTCTGATAGATGGCCACGAGACTTTGACCTGAGTGCAAAAATGGAGGCTCTAGACCCTTCCAGAGCTGAGATATCGAAATTCAAAATTTCGACCCGAAAAAAAAAACGACAGTGTTACCCCTTTCGTTTTTTTTCGTTTTTGGGCAAAAAATTAAGTTTCTCCAATCTTCTCAAAACTCTGGATTATGATAGAGGGCTGTGAGACTTTGACCTGAGTGCAAAAATGGAGGCTCTAGACCCTTCCAGAGCTGAGATATCAAAATTCAAAATTTCGACCTGAAAAAAAAAACGACAGTGTTACCCCTTTCGTTTTTTTTTTTCATTTTCGGGCGAAAAATTAAGTTTCTCCAATCTTCTCAAAACTCTGGATTATGATAGAGGGCCGTGAGACTTTGACCTGAGTGCAAAAATGGAGGCGCTAGACCCTTTCAGAGCTGAGATATCAAAATTCAAAATTTCGACCCGAAAAAAAAACGACAGTGTTACCCCTTTCGTTTTTTTTCGTTTTTGGGCAAAAAATTAAGTTTCTCCAATCTTCTCAAAACTCTGGATTATGATAGAGGGCTGTGAGACTTTGACCTGAGTGCAAAAATGGAGGCTCTAGACCCTTCCAGAGCTGGGATATCGAAATTCAAAATTTCGACCCGAGAAAAAAACGACAGTGTTACCCCTTTCGTTTTTTTTCGTTTTTGGGCAAAAAATGAAGTTTCTCCAATCTTCTCAAAACTCTGGATTATGATAGAGGGCTGTGAGACTTTGACCTGAGTGCAAAAATGGAGGCTCTAGACCCTTCCAGAGCTGAGAAATCGAAATTCAAAATTTCGACCCGAAAAAAAAACGACAGTGTTACCCCTTTCGTTTTTTTTCGTTTTTGGGCAAAAAATTAAGTTTCTCCAATCTTCTCAAAACTCTGGATTATGATAGAGGGCTGTGAAACTTTGACCTGAGTGCAAAAATGGAGGCTCTAGACCCTTTCAGAGCTGAGATATCGAAATTCAAAATTTCGACCCGAAAAAAAAAACGACAGTGTTACCCCTTTCGGTTTTTTTTCGTTTTTGGGCAAAAAATTAAGTTTCTCCAATCTTCTCAAAACTCTAGATTCTGATAGATGGCCACGAGACTTTGACCTGAGTGCAAAAATGGAGGCTCTAGACCGTTCCAGAGCTGAGATATCGAAATTCAAAATTTCGACCCGAAAAAAAAAACGACAGTGTTACCCCTTTCGTTTTTTTTCGTTTTTGGGCAAAAAATTAAGTTTCTCCAATCTTCTCAAAACTCTGGATTATGATAGAGGGCTGTGAGACTTTGACCTGAGTGCAAAAATGGAGGCTCTAGACCCTTCCAGAGCTGAGATATCAAAATTCAAAATTTCGACCTGAAAAAAAAAACGACAGTGTTACCCCTTTCGTTTTTTTTTTTCATTTTCGGGCGAAAAATTAAGTTTCTCCAATCTTCTCAAAACTCTGGATTATGATAGAGGGCCGTGAGACTTTGACCTGAGTGCAAAAATGGAGGCGCTAGACCCTTTCAGAGCTGAGATATCAAAATTCAAAATTTCGACCCGAAAAAAAAACGACAGTGTTACCCCTTTCGTTTTTTTTCGTTTTTGGGCAAAAAATTAAGTTTCTCCAATCTTCTCAAAACTCTGGATTATGATAGAGGGCTGTGAGACTTTGACCTGAGTGCAAAAATGGAGGCTCTAGACCCTTCCAGAGCTGAGATATCGAAATTCAAAATTTCGACCCGAGAAAAAAACGACAGTGTTACCCCTTTCGTTTTTTTTCGTTTTTGGGCAAAAAATGAAGTTTCTCCAATCTTCTCAAAACTCTGGATTATGATAGAGGGCTGTGAGACTTTGACCTGAGTGCAAAAATGGAGGCTCTAGACCCTTCCAGAGCTGAGAAATCGAAATTCAAAATTTCGACCCGAAAAAAAAACGACAGTGTTACCCCTTTCGTTTTTTTTCGTTTTTGGGCAAAAAATTAAGTTTCTCCAATCTTCTCAAAATTCTGGATTATGATAGAGGGCTGTGAAACTTTGACCTGAGTGCAAAAATGGAGGCTCTAGACCCTTTCAGAGCTGAGATATCGAAATTCAAAATTTCGACCCGAAAAAAAAAACGACAGTGTTACCCCTTTCGTTTTTTTTCGTTTTTGGGAAAAAAATTAAGTTTCTCCAATCTTCTCAAAACTCTAGATTCTGATAGATGGCCACGAGACTTTGACCTGAGTGCAAAAATGGAGGCTCTAGACCCTTCCAGAGCTGAGATATCGAAATTCAAAATTTCGACCCGAAAAAAAAAACGACAGTGTTACCCCTTTCGTTTTTTTTCGTTTTTGGGCAAAAAATTAAGTTTCTCCAATCTTCTCAAAACTCTGGATTATGATAGAGGGCTGTGAGACTTTGACCTGAGTGCAAAAATGGAGGCTCTAGACCCTTCCAGAGCTGAGATATCAAAATTCAAAATTTCGACCTGAAAAAAAAAACGACAGTGTTACCCCTTTCGTTTTTTTTTTTCATTTTCGGGTGAAAAATTAAGTTTCTCCAATCTTCTCAAAACTCTGGATTATGATAGAGGGCCGTGAGACTTTGACCTGAGTGCAAAAATGGAGGCGCTAGACCCTTTCAGAGCTGAGATATCAAAATTAAAAATTTCGACCCGAAAAAAAAACGACAGTGTTACCCCTTTCGTCTTTTTTCGTTTTTGGGCAAAAAATTAAGTTTCTCCAATCTTCTCAAAACTCTGGATTATGATAGAGGGCTGTGAGACTTTGACCTGAGTGCAAAAATGGAGGCTCTAGACCCTTCCAGAGCTGAGAAATCGAAATTCAAAATTTCGACCCGAAAAAAAAACGACAGTGTTACCCCTTTCGTTTTTTTTTCGTTTTTGGGCAAAAAATTAAGTTTCTCCAATCTTCTCAAAACTCTGGATTATGATAGAGGGCTGTGAGACTTTGACCTGAGTGCAAAAATGGAGGCTCTAGACCCTTCCAGAGCTGAGATATCGAAATTCAAAATTTCGACCCGAAAAAAAAACGACAGTGTTACCCCTTTCGTTTTTTTTTCGTTTTTGGGCAAAAAATTAAGTTTCTCCAATCTTCTTAAAACTCTGGATTATGATAGAGGGCTGTGAGACTTTGACCTGAGTGCAAAAATGGAGGCTCTAGACCCTTCCAGAGCTGAGATATCAAAATTCAAAATTTCGACCTGAAAAAAAAAACGACAGTGTTACCCCTTTCGTTTTTTTTTTTCATTTTCGGGCGAAAAATTAAGTTTCTCCAATCTTCTCAAAACTCTGGATTATGATAGAGGGCCGTGAGACTTTGACCTGAGTGCAAAAATGGAGGCGCTAGACCCTTTCAGAGCTGAGATATCAAAATTCAAAATTTCGACCCGAAAAAAAAATGACAGTGTTACCCCTTTCGTTTTTTTTCGTTTTTGGGCAAAAAATTAAGTTTCTCCAATCTTCTCAAAACTCTGGATTATGATAGAGGGCTGTGAGACTTTGACCTGAGTGCAAAAATGGAGGCTCTAGACCCTTCCAGAGCTGAGATATCGAAATTCAAAATTTCGACCCGAAAAAAAAACGACAGTGTTACCCCTTTCGTTTTTTTTTCGTTTTTGGGCAAAAAATTAAGTTTCTCCAATCTTCTCAAAACTCTGGATTATGATAGAGGGCTGTGAGACTTTGACCTGAGTGCAAAAATGGAGGCTCTAGACCCTTTCAGAGCTGAGATATCGAAATTCAAAATTTCGACCCGAAAAAAAAACGACAGTGTTACCCCTTTAGTTTTTTTTCGTTTTTGGGCGAAAAATTAAGTTTCTCCAATCTTCTCAAAACTCTGGATTATGATAGAGGGCTGTGAGACTTTGACCTGAGTGCAAAAATGGAGGCTCTAGACCCTTTCAGAGCTGAGATATCGAAATTCAAAATTTCGACCCGAAAAAAAAACGACAGTGTTACCCCTTTAGTTTTTTTTCGTTTTTGGGCGAAAAATTAAGTTTCTCCAATCTTCTCAAAACTCTGGATTATGATAGAGGGCTGTGAGACTTTGACCTGAGTGCAAAAATGGAGGCTCTAGACCCTTCCAGAGCTGAGATATCGAAATTCAAAATTTCGACCCGAAAAAAAAACGACAGTGTTACCCCTTTCGTTTTTTTTTTCGTTTTTGGGCAAAAAATTTGGTTTCTCCAATCTTCTCAAAACTCTGGATTATGATAGAGGGCTGTGAGACTTTGACCTGAGTGCAAAAATGGAGGCTCTAGACCCTTCCAGAGCTGAGAAATCGAAATTCAAAATTTCGACCCGAAAAAAAAACGACAGTGTTACCCCTTTCGTTTTTTTTCGTTTTTGGGCAAAAAATTAAGTTTCTCCAATCTTCTCAAAACTCTGGATTATGATAGAGGGCTGTGAAACTTTGACCTGAGTGCAAAAATGGAGGCTCTAGACCCTTTCAGAGCTGAGATATCGAAATTCAAAATTTCGACCCGAAAAAAAAAACGACAGTGTTACCCCTTTCGTTTTTTTTCGTTTTTGGGAAAAAAATTAAGTTTCTCCAATCTTCTCAAAACTCTAGATTCTGATAGATGGCCACGAGACTTTGACCTGAGTGCAAAAATGGAGGCTCTAGACCCTTCCAGAGCTGAGATATCGAAATTCAAAATTTCGACCCGAAAAAAAAACGACAGTGTTACCCCTTTCGTTTTTTTTCGTTTTTGGGCAAAAAATTAAGTTTCTCCAATCTTCTCAAAACTCTAGATTCTGATAGATGGCCACGAGACTTTGACCTGAGTGCAAAAATGGAGGCTCTAGACCCTTCCAGAGCTGAGATATCGAAATTCAAAATTTCGACCCGAAAAAAAAACGACAGTGTTACCCCTTTCGTTTTTTTTCGTTTTTGGGCAAAAAATTAAGTTTCTCCAATCTTCTCAAAACTCTGGATTATGATAGAGGGCTGTGAGACTTTGACCTGAGTGCAAAAATGGAGGCTCTAGACCCTTCCAGAGCTGAGATATCGAAATTCAAAATTTCGACCCGAAAAAAAAACGACAGTGTTACCCCTTTCGTTTTTTTTCGTTTTTGGGCAAAAAATTAAGTTTCTCCAATCTTCTCAAAACTCTGGATTATGATAGAGGGCTGTGAGACTTTGACCTGAGTGCAAAAATGGAGGCTCTAGACCCTTTCAGAGCTGAGATATCGAAATTCAAAATTTCGACCCGAAAAAAAAACGACAGTGTTACCCCTTTAGTTTTTTTTCGTTTTTGGGCGAAAAATTAAGTTTCTCCAATCTTCTCAAAACTCTGGATTATGATAGAGGGCTGTGAGACTTTGACCTGAGTGCAAAAATGGAGGCTCTAGACCCTTTCAGAGCTGAGATATCGAAATTCAAAATTTCGACCCGAAAAAAAAAACGACAGTGTTACCCCTTTAGTTTTTTTTCGTTTTTGGGCGAAAAATTAAGTTTCTCCAATCTTCTCAAAACTCTGGATTATGATAGAGGGCTGTGAGACTTTGACCTGAGTGCAAAAATGGAGGCTCTAGACCCTTCCAGAGCTGAGAAATCGAAATTCAAAATTTCGACCCGAAAAAAAAACGACAGTGTTACCCCTTTCGTTTTTTTTCGTTTTTGGGCAAAAAATTAAGTTTCTCCAATCTTCTCAAAACTCTGGATTATGATAGAGGGCTGTGAGACTTTGACCTGAGTGCAAAAATGGAGGCTCTAGACCCTTCCAGAGCTGAGATATCGAAATTCAAAATTTCGACCCGAAAAAAAAAACGACAGTGTTACCCCTTTCGTTTTTTTTCGTTTTTGGGCAAAAAATTAAGTTTCTCCAATCTTCTTAAAACTCTGGATTATGATAGAGGGCTGTGAGACTTTGACCTGAGTGCAAAAATGGAGGCTCTAGACCCTTCCAGAGCTGAGATATCAAAATTCAAAATTTCGACCTGAAAAAAAAAACGACAGTGTTACCCCTTTCGTTTTTTTTTTTCATTTTCGGGTGAAAAATTAAGTTTCTCCAATCTTCTCAAAACTCTGGATTATGATAGAGGGCCGTGAGACTTTGACCTGAGTGCAAAAATGGAGGCGCTAGACCCTTTCAGAGCTGAGATATCAAAATTAAAAATTTCGACCCGAAAAAAAAACGACAGTGTTACCCCTTTCGTTTTTTTTCGTTTTTGGGCAAAAAATTAAGTTTCTCCAATCTTCTCAAAACTCTGGATTATGATAGAGGGCTGTGAGACTTTGACCTGAGTGCAAAAATGGAGGCTCTAGACCCTTCCAGAGCTGAGAAATCGAAATTCAAAATTTCGACCCGAAAAAAAAACGACAGTGTTACCCCTTTCGTTTTTTTTTCGTTTTTGGGCAAAAAATTAAGTTTCTCCAATCTTCTCAAAACTCTGGATTATGATAGAGGGCTGTGAGACTTTGACCTGAGTGCAAAAATGGAGGCTCTAGACCCTTCCAGAGCTGAGATATCGAAATTCAAAATTTCGACCCGAAAAAAAAACGACAGTGTTACCCCTTTCGTTTTTTTTTCGTTTTTGGGCAAAAAATTAAGTTTCTCCAATCTTCTTAAAACTCTGGATTATGATAGAGGGCTGTGAGACTTTGACCTGAGTGCAAAAATGGAGGCTCTAGACCCTTCCAGAGCTGAGATATCAAAATTCAAAATTTCGACCTGAAAAAAAAAACGACAGTGTTACCCCTTTCGTTTTTTTTTTTCATTTTCGGGCGAAAAATTAAGTTTCTCCAATCTTCTCAAAACTCTGGATTATGATAGAGGGCCGTGAGACTTTGACCTGAGTGCAAAAATGGAGGCGCTAGACCCTTTCAGAGCTGAGATATCAAAATTCAAAATTTCGACCCGAAAAAAAACGACAGTGTTACCCCTTTCGTTTTTTTTCGTTTTTGGGCAAAAAATTAAGTTTCTCCAATCTTCTCAAAACTCTAGATTCTGATAGATGGCCACGAGACTTTGACCTGAGTGCAAAAATGGAGGCTCTAGACCCTTCCAGAGCTGAGATATCGAAATTCAAAATTTCGACCCGAAAAAAAAACGACAGTGTTACCCCTTTCGTTTTTTTTCGTTTTTGGGCAAAAAATTAAGTTTCTCCAATCTTCTCAAAACTCTAGATTCTGATAGATGGCCACGAGACTTTGACCTGAGTGCAAAAATGGAGGCTCTAGACCCTTCCAGAGCTGAGATATCGAAATTCAAAATTTCGACCCGAAAAAAAAACGACAGTGTTACCCCTTTCGTTTTTTTTCGTTTTTGGGCAAAAAATTAAGTTTCTCCAATCTTCTCAAAACTCTGGATTATGATAGAGGGCTGTGAGACTTTGACCTGAGTGCAAAAATGGAGGCTCTAGACCCTTCCAGAGCTGAGAAATCGAAATTCAAAATTTCGACCCGAAAAAAAAACGACAGTGTTACCCCTTTCGTTTTTTTTCGTTTTTGGGCAAAAAATTAAGTTTCTCCAATCTTCTCAAAACTCTGGATTATGATAGAGGGCTGTGAAACTTTGACCTGAGTGCAAAAATGGAGGCTCTAGACCCTTCCAGAGCTGAGATATCGAAATTCAAAATTTCGACCCGAGAAAAAAACGACAGTGTTACCCCTTTCGTTTTTTTTCGTTTTTGGGCAAAAAATGAAGTTTCTCCAATCTTCTCAAAACTCTGGATTATGATAGAGGGCTGTGAGACTTTGACCTGAGTGCAAAAATGGAGGCTCTAGACCCTTCCAGAGCTGAGAAATCGAAATTCAAAATTTCGACCCGAAAAAAAAACGACAGTGTTACCCCTTTCGTTTTTTTTTCGTTTTTGGGCAAAAAATTAAGTTTCTCCAATCTTCTCAAAACTCTGGATTATGATAGAGGGCTGTGAAACTTTGACCTGAGTGCAAAAATGGAGGCTCTAGACCCTTTCAGAGCTGAGATATCGAAATTCAAAATTTCGACCTGAAAAAAAAAACGACAGTGTTACCCCTTTCGTTTTTTTTCGTTTTTGGGCAAAAAATTAAGTTTCTCCAATCTTCTCAAAACTCTAGATTCTGATAGATGGCCACGAGACTTTGACCTGAGTGCAAAAATGGAGGCTCTAGACCCTTCCAGAGCTGAGATATCGAAATTAAAAATTTCGACCCGAAAAAAAAAACGACAGTGTTACCCCTTTCGTTTTTTTTCGTTTTTGGACAAAAAATGAAGTTTCTCCAATCTTCTCAAAACTCTGGATTATGATAGAGGGCTGTGAGACTTTGACCTGAGTGCAAAAATGGAGGCTCTAGACCCTTCCAGAGCTGAGAAATCGAAATTCAAAATTTCGACCCGAAAAAAAAACGACAGTGTTACCCCTTTCGTTTTTTTTTCGTTTTTGGGCAAAAAATTAAGTTTCTCCAATCTTCTCAAAACTCTGGATTATGATAGAGGGCTGTGAGACTTTGACCTGAGTGCAAAAATGGAGGCTCTAGACCCTTCCAGAGCTGAGATATCGAAATTCAAAATTTCGACCCGAAAAAAAAACGACAGTGTTACCCCTTTCGTTTTTTTTTCGTTTTTGGGCAAAAAATTAAGTTTCTCCAATCTTCTTAAAACTCTGGATTATGATAGAGGGCTGTGAGACTTTGACCTGAGTGCAAAAATGGAGGCTCTAGACCCTTCCAGAGCTGAGATATCAAAATTCAAAATTTCGACCTGAAAAAAAAAACGACAGTGTTACCCCTTTCGTTTTTTTTTTTCATTTTCGGGCGAAAAATTAAGTTTCTCCAATCTTCTCAAAACTCTGGATTATGATAGAGGGCCGTGAGACTTTGACCTGAGTGCAAAAATGGAGGCGCTAGACCCTTTCAGAGCTGAGATATCAAAATTCAAAATTTCGACCCGAAAAAAAAACGACAGTGTTACCCCTTTCGTTTTTTTTCGTTTTTGGGCAAAAAATTAAGTTTCTCCAATCTTCTCAAAACTCTAGATTCTGATAGATGGCCACGAGACTTTGACCTGAGTGCAAAAATGGAGGCTCTAGACCCTTCCAGAGCTGAGATATCGAAATTCAAAATTTCGACCCGAAAAAAAAACGACAGTGTTACCCCTTTCGTTTTTTTTCGTTTTTGGGCAAAAAATTAAGTTTTTCCAATCTTCTCAAAACTCTAGATTCTGATAGATGGCCACGAGACTTTGACCTGAGTGCAAAAATGGAGGCTCTAGACCCTTCCAGAGCTGAGATATCGAAATTCAAAATTTCGACCCGAAAAAAAAACGACAGTGTTACCCCTTTCGTTTTTTTTCGTTTTTGGGCAAAAAATTAAGTTTCTCCAATCTTCTCAAAACTCTGGATTATGATAGAGGGCTGTGAGACTTTGACCTGAGTGCAAAAATGGAGGCTCTAGACCCTTCCAGAGCTGAGAAATCGAAATTCAAAATTTCGACCCGAAAAAAAAACGACAGTGTTACCCCTTTCGTTTTTTTTCGTTTTTGGGCAAAAAATTAAGTTTCTCCAATCTTCTCAAAACTCTGGATTATGATAGAGGGCTGTGAAACTTTGACCTGAGTGCAAAAATGGAGGCTCTAGACCCTTCCAGAGCTGAGATATCGAAATTCAAAATTTCGACCCGAGAAAAAAACGACAGTGTTACCCCTTTCGTTTTTTTTCGTTTTTGGGCAAAAAATGAAGTTTCTCCAATCTTCTCAAAACTCTGGATTATGATAGAGGGCTGTGAGACTTTGACCTGAGTGCAAAAATGGAGGCTCTAGACCCTTCCAGAGCTGAGAAATCGAAATTCAAAATTTCGACCCGAAAAAAAAACGACAGTGTTACCCCTTTCGTTTTTTTTCGTTTTTGGGCAAAAAATTAAGTTTCTCCAATCTTCTCAAAACTCTGGATTATGATAGAGGGCTGTGAAACTTTGACCTGAGTGCAAAAATGGAGGCTCTAGACCCTTTCAGAGCTGAGATATCGAAATTCAAAATTTCGACCCGAAAAAAAAAACGACAGTGTTACCCCTTTCGTTTTTTTTCGTTTTTGGGCAAAAAATTAAGTTTCTCCAATCTTCTCAAAACTCTAGATTCTGATAGATGGCCACGAGACTTTGACCTGAGTGCAAAAATGGAGGCTCTAGACCCTTCCAGAGCTGAGATATCGAAATTCAAAATTTCGACCCGAAAAAAAAACGACAGTGTTACCCCTTTCGTTTTTTTTCGTTTTTGGGCAAAAAATGAAGTTTCTCCAATCTTCTCAAAACTCTGGATTATGATAGAGGGCTGTGAGACTTTGACCTGAGTGCAAAAATGGAGGCTCTAGACCCTTCCAGAGCTGAGAAATCGAAATTCAAAATTTCGACCCGAAAAAAAAACGACAGTGTTACCCCTTTCGTTTTTTTTCGTTTTTGGGCAAAAAATTAAGTTTCTCCAATCTTCTCAAAACTCTGGATTATGATAGAGGGCTGTGAAACTTTGACCTGAGTGCAAAAATGGAGGCTCTAGACCCTTTCAGAGCTGAGATATCGAAATTCAAAATTTCGACCTGAAAAAAAAAACGACAGTGTTACCCCTTTCGTTTTTTTTCGTTTTTGGGCAAAAAATTAAGTTTCTCCAATCTTCTCAAAACTCTAGATTCTGATAGATGGCCACGAGACTTTGACCTGAGTGCAAAAATGGAGGCTCTAGACCCTTCCAGAGCTGAGATATCGAAATTCAAAATTTCGACCCGAAAAAAAAACGACAGTGTTACCCCTTTCGTTTTTTTTCGTTTTTGGGCAAAAAATTAAGTTTCTCCAATCTTCTCAAAACTCTAGATTCTGATAGATGGCCACGAGACTTTGACCTGAGTGCAAAAATGGAGGCTCTAGACCCTTCCAGAGCTGAGATATCGAAATTCAAAATTTCGACCCGAAAAAAAAAACGACAGTGTTACCCCTTTCGTTTTTTTTCGTTTTTGGGCAAAAAATTAAGTTTCTCCAATCTTCTCAAAACTCTGGATTATGATAGAGGGCTGTGAGACTTTGACCTGAGTGCAAAAATGGAGGCTCTAGACCCTTCCAGAGCTGAGATATCGAAATTCAAAATTTCGACCCGAAAAAAAAACGACAGTGTTACCCCTTTCGTTTTTTTTCGTTTTTGGGCAAAAAATTAAGTTTCTCCAATCTTCTCAAAACTCTGGATTATGATAGAGGGCTGTGAGACTTTGACCTGAGTGCAAAAATGGAGGCTCTAGACCCTTTCAGAGCTGAGATATCGAAATTCAAAATTTCGACCCGAAAAAAAAACGACAGTGTTACCCCTTTAGTTTTTTTTCGTTTTTGGGCGAAAAATTAAGTTTCTCCAATCTTCTCAAAACTCTGGATTATGATAGAGGGCTGTGAGACTTTGACCTGAGTGCAAAAATGGAGGCTCTAGACCCTTCCAGAGCTGAGATATCGAAATTCAAAATTTCGACCCGAAAAAAAAACGACAGTGTTACCCCTTTCGTTTTTTTTCGTTTTTGGGCAAAAAATTAAGTTTCTCCAATCTTCTCAAAACTCTGGATTATGATAGAGGGCTGTGAGACTTTGACCTGAGTGCAAAATGGAGGCTCTAGACCCTTCCAGAGCTGAGATATCAAAATTCAAAATTTCGACCTGAAAAAAAAAACGACAGTGTTACCCCTTTGGTTTTTTTTTTCATTTTCGGGCGAAAAATTAAGTTTCTCCAATCTTCTCAAAACTCTGGATTATGATAGAGGGCCGTGAGACTTTGACCTGAGTGCAAAAATGGAGGCGCTAGACCCTTTCAGAGCTGAGATATCAAAATTCAAAATTTCGACCCGAAAAAAAAAACGACAGTGTTACCCCTTTCGTTTTTTTTTCGTTTTTGGGCAAAAAATTAAGTTTCTCCAATCTTCTCAAAACTCTAGATTCTGATAGATGGCCACGAGACTTTGACCTGAGTGCAAAAATGGAGGCTCTAGACCCTTCCAGAGCTGAGATATCGAAATTCAAAATTTCGACCCGAAAAAAAAACGACAGTGTTACCCCTTTCGTTTTTTTTCGTTTTTGGGCAAAAAATTAAGTTTCTCCAATCTTCTCAAAACTCTGGATTATGATAGAGGGCTGTGAGACTTTGACCTGAGTGCAAAAATGGAGGTTCTAGACCCTTCCAGAGCTGAGATATCGAAATTCAAAATTTCGACCCGAAAAAAAAACGACAGTGTTACCCCTTTCGTTTTTTTCGTTTTTGGGCAAAAAATTAAGTTTCTCCAATCTTCTCAAAACTCTGGATTATGATAGAGGGCTGTGAAACTTTGACCTGAGTGCAAAAATGGAGGCTCTAGACCCTTTCAGAGCTGAGATATCGAAATTCAAAATTTCGACCCGAAAATAAAACGACAGTGTTACCCCTTTCGTTTTTTTTTCGTTTTTGGGCGAAAAATTAAGTTTCTCCAATCTTCTCAAAACTCTGGATTATGATAGAGGGCCACGAGACTTTGACCTGAGTGCAAAAATGGAGGCTCTAGACCCTTCCAGAGCTGAGATATCGAAATTCAAAATTTCGACCCGAAAAAAAAACGACAGTGTTACCCCTTTCGTTTTTTTTCGTTTTTGGGCAAAAAATTAAGTTTCTCCAATCTTCTCAAAACTCTGGATTATGATAGAGGGCTGTGAGACTTTGACCTGAGTGCAAAAATGGAGGCTCTAGACCCTTCCAGAGCTGAGATATCGAAATTCAAAATTTCGACCCGAAAAAAAACCGACAGTGTTACCCCTTTCGTTTTTTTTCGTTTTTGGGCAAAAAATTAAGTTTCTCCAATCTTCTCAAAACTCTGGATTATGATAGAGGGCTGTGAGACTTTGACCTGAGTGCAAAAATGGAGGCTCTAGACCCTTCCAGAGCTGAGATATCGAAATTCAAAATTTCGACCCGAAAAAAAAACGACAGTGTTACCCCTTTCGTTTTTTTTCGTTTTTGGGCAAAAAATTAAGTTTCTCCAATCTTCTCAAAACTCTGGATTATGATAGAGGGCTGTGAGACTTTGACCTGAGTGCAAAAATGGAGGCTCTAGACCCTTTCAGAGCTGAGATATCGAAATTCAAAATTTCGACCCGAAAAAAAAACGACAGTGTTACCCCTTTAGTTTTTTTTCGTTTTTGGGCGAAAAATTAAGTTTCTCCAATCTTCTCAAAACTCTGGATTATGATAGAGGGCTGTGAGACTTTGACCTGAGTGCAAAAATGGAGGCTCTAGACCCTTTCAGAGCTGAGATATCGAAATTCAAAATTTCGACCCGGAAAAAAACGACAGTGTTACCGCTTTAGTTTTTTTTCGTTTTTGGGCGAAAAATTAAGTTTCTCCAATCTTCTCAAAACTCTGGATTATGATAGAGGGCTGTGAGACTTTGACCTGAGTGCAAAAATGGAGGCTCTAGACCCTTCCAGAGCTGAGATATCGAAATTCAAAATTTCGACCCGAAAAAAAAACGACAGTGTTACCCCTTTCGTTTTTTTTTCGTTTTTGGGCAAACAATTTGGTTTCTCCAATCTTCTCAAAACTCTGGATTATGATAGAGGGCTGTGAGACTTTGACCTGAGTGCAAAATGGAGGCTCTAGACCCTTCCAGAGCTGAGATATCAAAATTCAAAATTTCGACCTGAAAAAAAAAACGACAGTGTTACCCCTTTCGTTTTTTTTTTCATTTTCGGGCGAAAAATTAAGTTTCTCCAATCTTCTCAAAACTCTGGATTATGATAGAGGGCTGTGAGACTTTGACCTGAGTGCAAAAATGGAGGCTCTAGACCCTTCCAGAGCTGAGATATCGAAATTCAAAATTTCGACCCGAAAAAAAAAAACGACAGTGTTACCCCTTTCGTTTTTTTTTTCGTTTTTGGGCAAAAAATTAAGTTTCTCCAATCTTCTCAAAACTCTGGATTATGATAGAGGGCTGTGAGACTTTGACCTGAGTGCAAAAATGGAGGCTCTAGACCCTTCCAGAGCTGAGATATCGAAATTCAAAATTTCGACCCGAAAAAAAAATGACAGTGTTACCCCTTTCGTTTTTTTTCGTTTTTGGGCAAAAAATTAAGTTTCTCCAATCTTCTCAAAACTCTGGATTATGATAGAGGGCTGTGAGACTTTGACCTGAGTGCAAAAATGGAGGCTCTAGACCCTTTCAGAGCTGAGATATCGAAATTCAAAATTTCGACCCGAAAAAAAAACGACAGTGTTACCCCTTTATTTTTTTTTCGTTTTTGGGCGAAAAATTAAGTTTCTCCAATCTTCTCAAAACTCTGGATTATGATAGAGGGCTGTGAGACTTTGACCTGAGTGCAAAAATGGAGGCTCTAGACCCTTTCAGAGCTGAGATATCGAAATTCAAAATTTCGACCCGAAAAAAAAACGACAGTGTTACCCCTTTAGTTTTTTTTTCGTTTTTGGGCGAAAAATTAAGTTTCTCCAATCTTCTCAAAACTCTGGATTATGATAGAGGGCTGTGAGACTTTGACCTGAGTGCAAAAATGGAGGCTCTAGACCCTTCCAGAGCTGAGATATCGAAATTCAAAATTTCGACCCGAAAAAAAAACGACAGTGTTACCCCTTTCGTTTTTTTTTCGTTTTTGGGCAAAAAATTTGGTTTCTCCAATCTTCTCAAAACTCTGGATTATGATAGAGGGCTGTGAGACTTTGACCTGAGTGCAAAATGGAGGCTCTAGACCCTTCCAGAGCTGAGATATCAAAATTCAAAATTTCGACCTGAAAAAAAAAAACGACAGTGTTACCCCTTTCGTTTTTTTTTTCATTTTCGGGCGAAAAATTAAGTTTCTCCAATCTTCTCAAAACTCTGGATTATGATAGAGGGCCGTGAGACTTTGACCTGAGTGCAAAAATGGAGGCGCTAGACCCTTTCAGAGCTGAGATATCAAAATTCAAAATTTCGACCCGAAAAAAAAAACGACAGTGTTACCCCTTTCGTTTTTTTTTCGTTTTTGGGCAAAAAATTAAGTTTCTCCAATCTTCTCAAAACTCTAGATTCTGATAGATGGCCACGAGACTTTGACCTGAGTGCAAAAATGGAGGCTCTAGACCCTTCCAGAGCTGAGATATCGAAATTCAAAATTTCGACCCGAAAAAAAAACGACAGTGTTACCCCTTTCGTTTTTTTTCGTTTTTGGGCAAAAAAATAAGTTTCTCCAATCTTCTCAAAACTCTGGATTATGATAGAGGGCTGTGAGACTTTGACCTGAGTGCAAAAATGGAGGCTCTAGACCCTTCCAGAGCTGAGATATCAAAATTCAAAATTTCGACCTGAAAAAAAAACGACAGTGTTACCCCTTTCGTTTTTTTTCATTTTCGGGCGAAAAATTAAGTTTCTCCAATCTTCTCAAAACTCTGGATTATGATAGAGGGCTGTGAGACTTTGACCTGAGTGCAAAAATGGAGGCTCTAGACCCTTTCAGAGCTGAGATATCAAAATTCAAAATTTCGACCCGAAAAAAAAAACGACAGTGGTACCCCTTTCGTTTTTTTCGTTTTTGGGCGAAAAATTAAGTTTCTCCAATCTTCTCAAAACTCTGGATTCTGATAGATGGCCATGAGACTTTGACCTGAGTGCAAAAATGGAGGCTCTAGACCCTTCCAGAGCTGAGATATCGAAATTCAAAATTTCGACCCGAAAAAAAAACGACAGTGTTACCCCTTTCGTTATTTTTCGTTTTTGGGCAAAAAATTAAGTTTCTCCAATCTTCTCAAAACTCTGTGTTATGATAGAGGGCTGTGAGACTTTGACCTGAGTGCAAAAATGGAGGCTCTAGACCCTTCCAGAGCTGAGATATCAAAATTCAAAATTTCGACCCGAAAAAAAACGACAGTGTTACCCCTTTCGTTTTTTTTTCGTTTTTGGGCGAAAAATTAAGTTTCTCCAATCTTCTCAAAACTCTGGATTCTGATAGATGGCCACGAGACTTTGACCTGAGTGCAAAAATGGAGGCTCTAGACCCTTCCAGAGCTGAGATATCGAAATTCAAAATTTCGACCCGAAAAAAAAAACGACAGTGTTACCCCTTTCGTTTTTTTTCGTTTTTGGGCAAAAAATTTAGTTTCTCCAATCTTCTCAAAACTCTGGCTTATGATAGAGGGCTGTGAGACTTTGACCTGAGTGCAAAAATGGAGGCTCTAGACCCTTCCAGAGCTGAGATATCGAAATTCAAAAATTTCGACCCGTAAAAAAAACGAAAGGGGTACCACTGTCGGATTTTTTTGGGGGTTGAAATTTTGAGTTTCTCTGATCTTCTTGAAACTCTGGATTCTGATAGAGGGCCCTGAGACTTAGATCTGAGTGCAAAAATGGAGGCTCTAGACCCTTCCAGAGCTGAGATATTGAGATCCCACAAACCCACTATTTTTATAATGGCATAAATGCTACGTGGGATCTCAATATCTCAGATCTGGAAGGGTCTAGAGCCTCCATTTTTGCACTCAGGTCTAAGTCTCATGGCCCTCTATCAGAATCCAGAGTTTCAAGAAATTTGGAGAAACTTATTTTTTTCGCACAAAAAAAAAAAACGAAAGGGGGTACCACTGTCGTTTTTTTTTTTGGGTTCGAAATTTTTAGTTGCTCTGATCTTCTTGAAACTCTGGATTCTGATAGATGGCCATGAGACTTAGACCTGAGTGCAAAAATGGAGGCTCTAGACCCTTCCAGAGCTGAGATATTGAGATATTTATAATGGCATAAATGCTACGTGGGATCTCAATTGTTGTTTGTAAAAACTAAACCCCTACTTTCAGACACTGAATGATGTTTTGGTCTTCCAAGATGTAAAAGGAAAATAAATGATTTTTATAATTCAGCACATCTTGCAAACATTTCCTTAATTGCATGCAAAAACTAATTTTCTAGAAGCAAGCAATGCATTTTATTGTATTCTTGCATGGTTGGCGTGTGAACTAAACCACAGTACAGCTACAGGAAGATGTTGGGTGATTGATGTCTGTTTAATAAGAGTGTCGTTTCATAATTATAGTACTTTATATCGAGAGCTGTTCATGCAAAATATCTTTCACAGGTGTATCGCCTTCCAGCTATTATTATTGTGTGGTCCGTGGCAATCGTTCTGACCACACACTGATTAAATCGGCTGTGGTGTTGCATGAACATGTAAGGGATGAAGTGTGTGAGCATACACACTTAGGTGGCGGTATGTCAGCTAATCTTCCACCTGATAAGCTTGTTAGTTACTTATGTAGCACTTACATTCTTGAAGCTCGCTACTGAGAGGACAAACCTGTAAATGCATGCTTTACAAAAGCCTGTTTGTCATGCTAAAAACGTAATTGCTACTGAAAAAACATGTAGCAGTTCAGGCAAGAATGTAAATCATATATTAGTACTCAGTTCAAGCTTGTAGAAATTAAAGTGTAAATCTCAACTACATAAAATTAAGTAAAACCTACTCAACTTTTCTAATACTGGTGTTCCCATCATCCACTGGGGCATGAATAATAAACACGGTTGATTTTTCACTGTTTTCCAGCTGTATTTACACCGTTTCATCATTTCTGTTGTTGTTAGGTTTAGTAACTTGCCATTTTATGACATCTGGATTCATTTCCTACTCAAAACGACACATTCATACTCATAAACGGTCTATCGAATGTTACCGTCAAGTATTCAAGGTCTCAGTGTTCGGGGATCATATTACTTCAATATCTATTGTGTTATTTACTTAGATGTTTCTAAGTAAAGCATACACTTTAAAATGTGGTTTAATCGAGTTTGTTAACTTAGTTAAGTAGATGTTACTTTATTCTAAATGCGAATATTATAGTAATATTTACTTAATTACTTCAATTAAGTAGTTCAAAAGTAAGCAGATTTAATTGATAATAACAGGTAAGTTGTACAGAGCAGTAACATTTACTTAAATTGTGTTTATCAAGAAAAGTTAATATTTACAGTAAAATGTTTTTGCTTGCATCATTTTATAAGGAGCACTGGCCTTCATTCATGAAATAAGAGCGTACGTCATTCATAAAACAGTTTTTGAATTGAGCTGAAAGGGGAATTGAAGTTACAGATGCTCTGTTCTGTTTCTTGTTTGATAAGTGAGGCACAGGGAAGGCAGATAATAGAAGAGGAACGACTTCATTCTTGCATTCTATTTCAAGGGTGTTTTTGAGTGGAGATGAGTCGAGATGTCCTTCATGTTGAGGTGTCTATCTGAGTACCTTTGATAAAGTCCCTGCTATGCAGTCAAACACTGATAAAAGCCAAACAGATTCCACACTTTCAACTCCCATTAAAGCACAACAGCTTTGTCTTACTTTAACATTACGTGATCTGTTTTTTTTTTTTTGTTTAGCATTGCATGCACAATCTTATATTAGTATTGCATATATATGTGTATATGTGTGTGTGTGTGTGTGTGTGGGGGGGGGGTAATATTGAATGTTTTTGAAAGCAGTCACTCCTCACCAAGGCTGCATTTATTAAATAAAAAAAACAGTAAAATTGTGAAATATTACAATTTAAAATATCTGTTTTCTATGTGAATATAGAGCAAAGTGTAATTTATTCCTGTGATCAAAGCTGAATTTATCATCATTACTGCTGTCTTCAGTGTCACATTATCCTTTAGAAATCACTCTAATATGAGAATCTGATGCTCAAATAATATTTTATAAATTTTGAAAAACAGTTGTGCTTCTTCATATTTTTTTATTTTCCAGGAATTTTAAATGTCTTAACTGTTACTTTTGATAAATATAATGCATCCTTGCTGAATACTAGTTTTACATTCTTTCAAAGAAAAACAAATCTTGCATGAATGAAAACACAATGGGGTGCAAAAAAAAAAAAAAAATTCTGTTTTGCATATTTGTCTTACAAATTATATGACAATTTGACAAAAAAGAAGAAGCATGGTCTCAGAATTTGGACCCCTCTGCGTTAAAATCATAATAATTCACAAAACAATGCTAATTTAAAGTAACCACATTAATTACAAGCAAAATTTGAGGATCATGCCTAATGTTCGAGGCATGTCTGATATATTTAAAGGATGGAAACAACCACGGTTTTCTATATAAGGATATCAACAACTAAAGGTTGTGTTGCTGACCCCGCACTTCTTTTAGCTCTTGATAATCGCTGTCCCTGTGTTCCTTCCTTCACATCCTTATTTGGATCTCCGTCACCCTCTATAAAAACCAAGCACTAGCGGTTTGTGACTCTAAAGTTTCCTCAGCCGAGGCGTGTTCATCAACTTTCGCTGTACTTGGAGATTACCGAGCAGACACTATGGGTGATGCTTTGATGGCACAGTTCGGAAAGGCTGCTCCCTTCCTGAGGAAGTCGGATAAAGAGCGTCTCGAAGCTCAGACAAGAGCCTTTGACATCAAGACCGAATGCTTTGTTGTGGATGAAAAGGTGGAGTTTGTGAAGGGGAAAATTCTCAGCAAGGAAGGAGGGAAGGCTACTGTTAACACTGAGGATGGGCGAACAGTGACCGTCAAGGATGGAGACGTCCATCCCCAGAACCCGCCTAAATTCGATAAAATCGAAGACATGGCGATGCTCACTTTCCTTCACGAGCCTGCAGTGCTGTTCAACCTCAAAGAGCGTTACGCAGCCTGGATGATCTACACCTACTCAGGGCTGTTCTGTGTCACGGTCAACCCTTACAAGTGGTTACCCGTGTACGACTCGGAGGTAGTCGCTGCCTACCGAGGTAAGAAAAGAACAGAGGCCCCACCTCACATCTTTTCCATCTCGGATAACGCTTATCAATACATGCTAACCGATCGGGAGAACCAGTCGGTCCTCATCACTGGAGAATCCGGTGCTGGGAAGACCGTCAACACCAAGAGGGTCATCCAGTATTTTGCAAGCATTGCTGCCGCTGGTGGAGCGACTGGAAAGAAAGACTCTAGCAAGGGGACCCTGGAAGATCAGATTATTCAGGCTAATCCTGCACTGGAGGCTTTTGGCAATGCTAAAACAGTCCGAAACGACAACTCATCTCGCTTTGGGAAATTCATCCGCATTCATTTCGGGACAAGCGGTAAACTCGCTTCGGCAGACGTCGAAACATACCTGCTGGAGAAGTCTCGGGTGACCTTTCAGCTGAAGTCCGAGAGGAACTACCACATTTTCTTCCAAATCCTGTCCAATGAAAAGCCTGAACTGCTGGACATGCTGTTGATAACTAATAATCCATATGACTACTCTTACATCTCCCAAGGAGAAGTAACCGTCGCATCCATCAATGACAACGAGGAGTTGATTGCTACTGACCAGGCGTTTGATGTCCTTGGCTTCACATCTGAAGAAAAGATGGGCGTCTACAAGCTGACAGGTGCTATCATGCACTATGGCAATCTGAAATTCAAGCAGAAACAGCGTGAAGAGCAGGCAGAGCCTGACGGTACTGAAGATGCAGATAAGGCAGCTTATCTAATGGGGCTGAACTCTGCTGACCTTCTCAAAGGAGTCTGCCATCCAAGGGTCAAGGTGGGCAATGAGTATGTTACTAAAGGACAGAGCGTGGACCAAGTCTACTACTCTATTGGTGCACTGGCAAAGTCAGTGTATGAGAAAATGTTCAACTGGATGGTGGTAAGAATCAACCACTCCCTTGACACAAAGCAACATCGCCAGCATTTCATTGGTGTGCTAGACATAGCAGGCTTTGAGATCTTTGATTTCAACACATTTGAACAACTCTGCATCAATTTTACAAATGAGAAGCTGCAACAGTTTTTCAATCACCACATGTTCGTCTTGGAACAAGAGGAATATAAAAAAGAGGGAATTGATTGGGAGTTCATTGACTTTGGGATGGATCTGCAAGCTTGCATCGAATTGATTGAGAAACCCCTAGGGATCATGTCCATTCTGGAGGAAGAGTGCATGTTTCCAAAGGCCAGCGATCAGACTTTCAAAGCAAAGCTGTATGACAACCACCTGGGCAAGACGAACATTTTCCAGAAGCCACGAGTTGTGAAGGGAAAGGCAGAGGCACACTTTGCCTTAGCCCATTACGCAGGTACTGTTGACTATAATATTAGCGGCTGGCTGGTGAAAAACAGAGACCCGTTGAACGAAACAGTGGTTGGGCTCTATCAGAAGTCTTCTTTGAAGTTGTTGAGTCTTCTATTCTCGAGTTATGCAGGAGATGCATCTGAAAAGTCAGGTGGGAAAGGGGCCAAGAAGAAGGGGTCATCTTTTCAGACAGTGTCTGCCCTGCACAGAGAAAACCTCAACAAATTAATGACCAATCTGAAGACCACACACCCACACTTTGTTCGCTGTTTGATTCCAAATGAGAGCAAGATTCCTGGAATCATGGACAACTGTCTGGTCATGCACCAGCTTCGTTGCAACGGTGTACTGGAGGGTATTAGGATTTGCAGAAAAGGATTCCCAAACAGAATCCTCTATGGGGATTTCAAGCAGAGGTACAGAATCCTAAACGCATCTGCCATCCCAGAAGGCCAGTTCCTTGAGAACAAGAAGAGTGCCGAGAAGCTACTGGGGTCACTAGACATTGACCACACCCAATACAAATTTGGCAACACAAAAGTCTTTTTTAAAGCTGGCCTGCTCGGTACGTTAGAGGAGATGCGAGATGACCAACTCGCTCGTATCCTCACTGGGATCCAAGCTTACACTCGTGGATTACTGATGAGAGTCGAGTACCAGAAACTGGTGGAGCGCAGAGATGCCCTCATGGTCATTCAGTGGAACCTTCGGTCCTTCCTCGGTGTGAAAAACTGGCCGTGGATGAAATTATTCTTTAAGATCAAACCCTTGCTGAAGAGTGCCGAGTCTGAAAAGGAGATGGCAAACATGAAAGACGAATTCAATAAGTTAAAGGAAGCTTTGGAGAAATCTGAGGCCAGGAGGAAAGAGTTAGAAGAGAAAATGGTCAGTCTGCTCCAAGAGAAGAACGACTTGTTCCTTCAGCTGCAATCTGAGCAAGACACCCTAACTGACGCCGAGGAACGATGCGAACAGCTCATAAAAAGCAAGATCCAGCTAGAAGCCAAAGTCAAAGAGCTGTCAGAACGTATAGATGACGAGGAAGAGGTAAATGCAGACCTCACAGCTAAGAAACGCAAGTTGGAGGATGAATGTTCTGAGCTCAAGAGAGATATAGATGACCTGGAGTTGACACTGGCCAAGGTGGAAAAGGAAAAACATGCCACTGAGAACAAAGTAAAGAATCTGACTGAGGAAATGGCATCCCTTGATGAAAACATAATGAAACTCACCAAAGAGAAAAAAGCTCTACAAGAGGCTCACCAGCAAACACTGGATGACCTTCAAAGTGAGGAGGACAAAGTCAATGCATTGACAAAAGCTAAAGCTAAGCTTGAACAACAGGTGGATGACCTTGAGGGCTCACTGGAACAGGAAAAAAAAGTTAGGATGGACTTGGAGCGCAGCAAGAGAAAACTGGAAGGAGATGTAAAACTGACTCAGGAGAATGCAATGGACTTAGAGAATGACAAACAGCAGCTAGAGGAAAAACTTAAAAAGAAAGACTTTGAAATAAATCAGCTGAATGGAAAGGTTGAAGATGAGCAAACGGCTTCAGTGCAGTTGCAGAAAAAATTAAAAGAAAATCAAGCTCGAATCGAAGAACTGGAGGAGGAGCTGGATGCGGAACGTGCGGCTCGTGCGAAGGTGGAGAAACAGCGATCTGATATTTCCCGAGAACTGGAAGACATCAGCGAGCGCCTGGAGGAGGCAGGTGGGGCAACATCCGTTCAGGTAGAACTCAGTAAAAAAAGGGAGGCTGAGTTTCAGAGGTTACGGCGGGACCTCGAGGAATCCACCCTCCAGCATGAGACCACTACCGCCTCTCTTCGGAAGAAGCATGCAGACAGTGTTGCTGAACTAGGGGAACAGATCGATAATTTGCAACGGGTAAAACAAAAGTTAGAGAAAGACAAAGTTGAATTGAAGCTGGAATTGGACGACCTTTCCTCAAACATGGAGAGCGTTGTAAAGGCCAAGGTAAATCTTGAAAAGATGTGCCGTTCACTGGAAGATCAGATGAATGAGCATAGGTCGAAGTCTGAAGAAGCCCAGAGAGCTCTTAATGACTTGTCTACCCAGAAAGCCAAGCTGCTGACTGAGAATGGGGAACTTGGACGACAAATGGAGGAGAAGGAATGTCTGATTTCCCAACTCACTAGAGGAAAGACTTCCTACACACAGCAACTTGAAGATCTGAGGAGGCAACTTGAGGAAGAGGTGAAGGCAAAAAATGCTCTTGCTCACGCTGTCCAGTCAGCCCGTCATGATTGTGACTTGCTAAGAGAGCAATTCGAAGAGGAACAAGAAGCAAAAGCTGAGCTCCAACGAGCCTTATCAAAGGCCAACACAGAGGTAGCAACGTGGAGGGCGAGGTATGAGACTGACGGCATTCAGAAGACTGAGGAACTGGAGGAAGCCAAAAAGAAACTTGTTCAGAAATTGCAAGAAGCAGAGGACGCAGTGGAAGCAGTGAATGCAAAGTGTTCTTCTCTTGAGAAAACAAAACATAGGCTACAAAATGAGATCGAAGATCTGATGCTAGACCTCGAACGGTCAAATGCGGCGTCTGCCGCCCTTGACAAAAAACAGAGGTCATTCGACAAAGTCATTGCAGAGTGTAAGCAAAAGTATGAAGAGTCACAATGTGAGCTCGAGGCAGCGCAAAAGGAAGCTCGCAGCTTAAGTACCGAGCTCTTTAAGCTAAAGAATTCCTATGAAGAAACTCTGGATCACCTCGAGACCATCAAGAGGGAAAACAAGAATCTACAGGAGGAAATCTCTGACTTGACGGATCAAGTGGGGGAAGGACGAAAGAGTGTCCATGAGTTAGAAAAACTGAGGAAACAGTTGGAACAGGAGAAAGCCGAGTTGCAGTCCGCACTAGAAGAAGCCGATGCTTCGATTGAGCACGAGGAGGGTAAGATCCTACGAGCTCAGCTGGAGTTCAACCAGATGAAGGCAGATGTGGAGCGTAAGATGGCTGAGAAGGATGAGGAAATGGAACAAGCTAAGAGAAACTACCAACGCATGGTTGAGTCCTTGCAGGCTTCTCTCGAGGCAGAGACGAGAAGCCGTAACGAAGCCTTGAGAGTAAAAAAGAAGATGGAGGGAGACCTTAATGAAATGGAAATTCAATTAAGCCAGGCCAACAGACAGGCATCTGATGCCCAGAAGCAGCTGAAGATGGTCCAGTCTTGCCTAAAAGACACTCAACTCCAGATGGACGACACCCTTCACAGCAATGATGATCTCAAAGAAAACATTGCCCTGTTAGAGCGGAGGAACAACCTGATTCAAGCAGAACTAGAAGAGCTGAGAGCCGTGCTGGAACAGACAGAGAGGGTTCGCAAACTAGCAGAGCAAGAACTAACCGAAGCAACTGAGAGGATGCAACTCTTGCACTCCCAAAACACTAGCCTCATCAACCAAAAGAAGAAGCAAGAGTCAGATCTGCTTCAGCTGCAAAATGAAATGGAGGAGCTGGTGCAAGAGAACCGCAATGCAGATGAAAAGGCGAAAAAAGCCATCACTGACGCCGCTATGATGGCTGAGGAGTTGAAGAAAGAGCAAGACACCAGTGCACACCTAGAAAGGATGAAAAAGAACATGGAACAGACCATTAAGGACTTACAGCACCGTCTCGATGAAGCCGAGCAAGTCGCTATGAAAGGAGGGAAGAAGCAGCTACAGAAAATGGAGGCACGTATCCGTGACCTTGAGAATGAGTTGGACGCAGAGCAAAAGCGAGGCTCTGAGGCCATTAAAGGTGTGAGAAAGTATGATCGACGAATCAAGGAGCTGACTTATCAGACAGACGAGGACCGCAAGAACTTGGCAAGGCTGCAGGACTTGGTGGACAAGCTGCAACTGAAAGTAAAATCCTACAAGCGCTCTGCCGAGGAAGCCGAGGAACAGGCTAATGCCAACTTGGCTAAATTACGAAAACTGCAGCACGAGCTAGAAGAGGCAGAAGAGCGCGCAGACATCGCAGAATCTCAAGTAAACAAACTGCGTGCTAAAACAAGAGATGGAGTACCTGGGAAGAAATCCCTGGATGAGTAATGTTCAGTCTTGAGTACCTAGATTTGTTTGTTCACTTGTTTTAAGATTAGCACATCTACAAATACACCTTATTTGAGACCTGTAAAGCTTTAAATATTAGTCAAACCATAAATGGCCACGAATTTTGGTGTCCGCGTAAAATTTAATTTTCCATACAAAAAAAGGTATCATTTGTTTTCTTGGCATTTTCAAATACATGTTGGCTGTGTTTTATTACAAGGACTGTGGCTTGCTGTTTTTTTTATATTGAAATAACCAGGGGACTTTTGTCCTGAACATGCAGTAAGAGGTCATTCAGTATTAAAAGAAACAAGTAGCCGTTCTAAAATAATTTACAGACGTACCAGATGTGGGCCGGATCTGGGCCGACTATTACTGTCTGGATTAGCACTTATGAGTAAAACTTAATAAATATTACTCTTTCAATGCATTTTTGTATTGTTTTATTTATCTTATTGATTTGTTTGAGATGCCCACAAATAGAGAGGCCATAGATTCGATTCTTCACCCAAAATACCCATCTTGATAATGTTGGCAAACAAAAAGTATTCATAAATATAGCTAAAAGGAGTCATTTTGTGGCTGAGCAAGTCAGAAACAAAGTGAAAGCTATGCAAGCATGGCAGGGAGCATCAGAACAGAAAAATAAAATGCTTATAATTTTTAACATCCGCTTCTGCCGTCATTTACCCAGGAATATTATTAAAACTATTTGGATGATACAGACTGATAATAAAAACATTGCAATTATCTCTTTTTGGTAAAAGGTTATTCAGAGTAATTATATACATTTATGTACAATATACTTATTCTGACCTGTAGTTATTAAAATAGATATAAAAGAATATGTGATCATATTAAATTAATATATTTTGAAACGTTTTTCACTTTCTTACACAAACATCTTGCTGGCAAATGGGTAAAATCTAGTGGTTTTACGGATAGTGTTAAAAAGAATAGAGATTTAAAGTCCCCCTGTGGTGAAAACCAAGTGTTTAATGTTGTTTATGTGGTCTTTTTAATACGTTTTAATACAAATCATGTTTAAGTACATAAGTCGACAACATATTTTCTGCTTAAAACTGCAGTGAACCAAAGACTCTCAAAAACACGCTTTGAAATCGACCTTGTAATCAATCAGATCAACGTGTGATTGTCAACCAGTGGATCTCTGAGTGAGGGTATTTTTCAAGATATTTTAACGCATGAAAAAATTTTGATTATTGAAGAACTTTTCGTCTTTGACCCAAATGTGATTGAACAAGAACATTACACAATCACTCAAGACTGAAATTTTTGCATAGAATTTGAAATGCACTTACATGTTAAAACCAAAATAAAAGAAAATGCTTTTAAATCACAAATCTTATTCTTGTTCATCACATTAGAATATAAGGCAACAACTTATATATGAAGACAAAAAAAAAAAGACAATACACATCAGTTATCCCGTTTATTTTCACATTTTATTTTATCTGACCAAAAGCAATTGAAAAACTGTTTCAGGCCAACCACATTTCAAATGGGAGCAGCATTTCATACAAAAATAGGACAAACATGTGACCATCTCTTCAACAGTGACGACAAACTGGAAAAAGAAAAATCTACAACTATTCAAATTAAAATCATTTCAACACTTCTGCAACTCAAAAACAACTTATTTACATTTCTCACAGAAGATATCACGTTTCAAAGCATCTCTCTCTATAAACTTCCCTTTTTATCAAACGCTACATATTTACATTTAATACAATCCATTACCGTTACAAAAAGAGCAGCATTTCTTTAAAAGCCGTTCTATACGCTTCCTTTCCAATCGCGTGTTTTAGTCTGACATATTTACACATCTTTCAATATGCAGAGAAAATTCAAGCCTCTGTATATACATACAAACATAAAATATCTATTGATTTTACAAACTGACAAACTTCAGTAAATCAAAAGACGTGACTAAAACACAGCAGTTTGTTTTTCATAGTAACAGCAGTATAGATGGTTACACTGGGCCAGATATCCCAACAATTTAATAAGTTACAGAAAACATGCAAATATTGCAGTCATTTTGTAGATCATACATCATAAACCATTGGGGAGGAGACGCACGGACCAAAACCTTTAGTTCTTTCTCTTTTTTTCCAACCAAATTAGGTTTTAAGTTAATACAATTCAAGTAGACAGTAAGAAACTTTGGGGTAAGATCAGCAAACATAACTGGGGGTGTGTCTACCATATTCATTGCACAAGATGAGATCAGTTTAACTCTGGGCCAAGATATCCCAACCTTTTCACCAGCAGCTTCAACTAGAAAGAGTAAAAGAATAACTAAAAGAATAAAAAAGGCCTTAATAACAAAGACTAAATTCCCCAGTGACAGAATCACATTTGTCAATCAATGTCTAGGTGGGATTTAGAGTACAATGAGATGACATCAAATGACCCATTACACTATGACCTAAGCCATTACAGTCTTGCTTTCACTTGCATGGACCTAAAAATGCGGTCCGACCAGACTAAAGTTAAGTTCAGACCTTCAACACAGCAAAAAAATACCCAATTCAAAGCAAGTTTTTCTAGTTCTGCCAAGAAAAAAATCAAAGGTGCCAACAGTGACAGACTTTCAGACGTCGGACTCTTACTTTAGCCGTTCTCGTAAGGCAGAAACAGGGAACGATTCTTAAATATATAAAAAAATATATTTACAAATGCAGATCTCAAGTCATTTTACAGGGTTAACAGTGGACAGACGTGCAGCGAACTGTTTGATTAGTAACAAGTGCTCTACTTCAAGACTAAGTCAGAGATGAGAGTGACCCGAGAAAGTTACTCACAGGCTGGACGGCTGCGTTTGTATCGGCGCGTGATGAGGAGCCGTCTCGCAATCTTTAGGAGCTTCGTCCGAGCGTACGTACAAAAGGAAGAGGGTGACCGTGGCGAACGTTGCAGCGTTGACCGGGAAAGCCCGGAGGAGAGTGGAAGTCAGTCCGCGAGTGAAAACTCGCCAGCCTTCGCGCTGGATGCTCTTCCTCGTGCAGTCCATAATGCTGCTGTATTGGTACTTGCCCCCGACGCCGTCGGCCTGGAGCCGCGATTTAATCACATCCACGGGATACGTGGAAAGCCAAGACGCGATTCCCGACATCCCGCCGGCGAACAGGAGTTTGGGAATCATATACGGATCCTCCGGTTCGCAGCCAAGCGAGCGCGTCAGGAGGTCGTACGCTAGGAAGTAAACGCCGAATCCTGGCGTCTCGCGGATTAGAGTCGTGACCATTCCTCTGTTGACGCCACGTATTCCCTCGCGCTGGTAGATGCGAGCGAGGCAATCCAAAGAGTTTTTATACACTTTCCGCGAGGATGACTTCTTCTCGCCCGTCCCTTGCATCTGCATCCGGGTTTTGGCCAGCTCCATCGGGCAGCAGATCACGCACTGGATGGTGCCGGCCGCCGCTCCGGCGAGGAACTGGTTCAGGGGCGTGTCTTCGCCCAACCTGCGCATGGTGTTGCCCTGCACGCCGAAGACGATGGCGTTGATGAAGGTCAGACCCATCATGGGCGAACCAATGCCTTTATAAAGGCCAGACACCTGTGGGAAAGGGTGAGCATAACGTCACGTCTCATTTATACAGCGCTTTTAACAATGATAACAGGAGATTACCGTAACACTGATTGTTATCCAGAGAACTTGAATAAAGTTATTGTCCAGATAGAGTTAGTTTTGATTGATTCACCTCCGTTGTAAAGATCGTTAGTAATTAACGTAACACGACTCTAAAAGAAAACATGTAAACTCTGTCAGTAATGACTTGTTCAACCCCGTCACACTTTCCTTCATCTTCAGATATTTAAAGGGATAGTTCACTTTGAAATTAATTTTTGATATGTTTTATCTTACCTCAAGGGTATCTAAGATGTAGGTGTCTTTGTTTCCACAGTATTTTCAATTTTGACATTTTTCAGTCAAACCGTTGTTGTCTATCAGTCATAGACTGGAGGCTAAGGGGGTCTACCAAAGAGCAGCACAGAGAAGTCCAAATTAAACATGATTTAATGACTCGTAAATGTAAGTACACACTGATGGCCTAAGACACGAAACGAGCGGTTTGTGTGAGAAAACCAACAGTATTTATATCGTTTTTACCTCGTGTAATCACAGTGATCTGAATCAGTTGTTCCGAACTGAACCGAACTGAATCAGTTCAATGTTACGCCGGAAGTGATCGCTTGCGTGTGACGTCACTCAGTATTTACACGGAGATTTCGGAAGTTTTACCTTTTACTAAACATATTTAGATATACCGAAATCGTCTTCCATTGCGGTTTCCCGTATATCTAAATATGTTTAGTGAAAGGTAAAACTTCCGAAATCATGTATGAACAAAGAGTGACGTCGGTGCGCAAGCGATCACTTCCAGAATGACTAACAGAAAGTTATTAAAGACATCGTTAAAATAGTCAGAGTGACGACAGCGGCTCAACCTTCAGTTTATCAAGCGGCGAGAATACTTTCTGTGCGTAAAAAACACACAAAAATAACGACTTTATTCAACTCTTCATCTTCTCGAGTGAATTCACGTAGTGTAACTGTGCGTTCACAAAAGAGGCGTCTAGTTATACGCTTGAACACTTTGAATTCATTCGTGCGTCAAGAGCGAAATTGACACGTGTAAAAAAAAAAGTTTGAAGCGAAATTTACGCGCATCGGAGTCGAAACCCGTTGGCGGCCATCTTTTTATGTTATTCAAGCATTCATCGAGAGTGGGGATCATCGTCGGCGTATTTGTGTCCACCGGACCCTTCGGAGGCGAACCGTTTGGCGAGTTTCACCATTTGCTCGCTCCAGGAGCTGCGCTGGATGACAGCTCGTTTATCAAAATGAGTCATTTGCTCAATTCAACGAACGAAATGAACGAATTGCCACAGAAAAAGATTTGTTTATTTTGATAAACAACTTCGAACAGGAGAGTCACGAACAGAGCAAGGCGAGCATTTGAGCTTATAAAACTTAAACTTTGTTATTTATTTATTAAATGAGCGATCGTTTCGCTTGATAAGACCCTTATTCATCGTCTGGTGTCGTTTAAAGCCCTTTGAACAGTTTGCACTGAAACTGTCTTTTGGGCCTTGAGCCGTTTGGTCCCCATTGAAGTCCATTTATGGAGAAAATCCTGGAATGTTTTCATCAAAAACCTTCATTTCTTTTCGACTGAAGAAAGAAAGACATGGACATCTCGGATGACACGGGGGCGAGTAAATTATGTGCAAAAGTTGTTTTTAAAAGTGAACTACTCCTTTAATGAACCCTGCAGACAGCAACATACTGTAGTGTGGGTCCAGTCCAAATATCAAACAATTCTTAAATCAAGATGGATTATATAAGAAAGTGAAATGACAAATGATATCATGTCTTGTTTTCTGGGGGGAAATAAAAAACAAGTGAGTTTTTGCTTAAAACAAGCAAAATGATCTGACAATGGGGTTAGAAAAATAATCTTGTTTCCGTTTGAATTAAGATGATTTTTCTGACCTCATTGGCAGATAATTAAGCTTGTTTATATAAAAAAAAAAACTCACTTCAATTTGATTTCTCGCCCCAGAAAACAAGACTTAGATATTTGGACTGGAAACAAGACAGAAATGCTGAGTAAGAAAAGCCTTTTTTGAGGTGCGAGTCCACATGTCCCAGATGTGGGCCGGATGTGGGCCGACACTACGCTCTCTCTGGGAAACTCAATGACACTATAGCCTTTTTAGAGACGCTTTACAGCAGAATTTAAATAACTCTCATATAGTCTTGTGAAGGTTGAATCATTGATGCTGTTTTTCCCTGTTAATTACTGTGATGCTGTTTTGAGAGCATTTGAACAGTAGAAAGCTCTGTAGAAATACAGGTGAATGTAGAAATAAAGGTGAATGTTGCGGCTGTGCTTCTTCCACTGCGGTCGAATGCGACCTAGATTTGAACATGTTCTCACACACAGATTTGGGTTTTGGTGTCAGAGTGAAAAGGCGGGAAAAAGTTACTAAAATGGAGCTTCTTAATTCACTAAAAAATACTGAATAATTCCTGAGCAATATAATAATACATTTAATTTATATATACACTACTGTTCAAAAGTTTGGGGTTCAAAAGGGTTCAAGTTTGGGGTTCACTGTTCAAAAGTTGTTGTTTTTTTTTCAAAAAAAAAAAACTTTTTATAAGACAGCAAGGCTGCTTTAATTTGATCAAAAATACTATAAAATTTACAAAATATTATTCAGATGTAAAAAGCTGAATATACAGTAAAGTGTAATTTATTCCTGTGAATTTTCAGCATCATTACTCCAGTCTTCAGTGTCACATGATCCTTCAGAAATCACTCTAATATGAGGATCTGATGATCAAGACACATTTATGTTATTATAAATTTAATGCATCCTTTTTTAATAAAAATATTAATTTCTTTATATATATATATATATATATATATATATATATACAGAAATCATAAAGTAAATGTGTATAATATCTTAATATATATGCCTTATGGTCACATTTAGTACTTTATACATCAAAAATATAGAAATAGTATAAATATATAATATTATAAAGCAGCTTCACAGTGAAAAAACACTGCATTAAATATGAGACTGATTGAAATTGAGCTGTGGATACTAGTGTCATTATTCAGCTTAGTGTTGAACACATGAACATGTAAACAGAAGAATGTAAGTATAAGTGTGTATATATATATAGTGTGAATATAAGTGTGGACTCACAGACTCTTGCCGTATGATGGACTGGAAACAGTGAAAGGTTCCTCGGTAAAGAGGTTTATCCACACTCTGGACCTGCAGTCGAACCTACAGGACACACAGTCTGGTTACACACACCTTCAGTGTTTATCACAACAGATGAAACGCAGAGCACTCGAAACACGCCGGGTTGTAGGAAAAGCTGCAGTTTCAAACTTTGTAAGAAGAAATCCCACAAAAAACTTACTGTCACTGGATAAAAAGACATGTGTGAATCTGTAAAGAAGGTAATATGCTGCCGTATACATTAAAAACAATGTAATCGTTCACTTATTATTTTGTGCCAAGGAGGTTTTTTCCAAGTAGGGCCTGAATATTCAAGACAAGCAAGTAGACCGTAATAAAAAAAAAATAAAAAAAAAAGCTTCATAACAAATAATACATGAACAATTAAAACAAATTACAAATGAAGCAAAGAGTGTTTTTTTTTTAGGTATTTAACAGCAGTATTAATAATCATATTGTATAATCCAAATTTAAAAAAACATGTATTTGCATTAGATACAATGCATTTAATGTACAGTTGAAAATATATAATTTATAATATTGGATAAAATAGTATAATATATATTCTCAATAATCATATAGAAATTACATAACTAATATTCATTTATATATTTATACAAATTTATACAAATATAAAATACTTATATATATACAAATATAAAATACTTATATATATATATATATATATTTTTTTTATTATATATATATATATATATATATATATATATATATATTGCAACATAAACAAGGCAATTATTCAGATTTCACAACACATTCGCCCTAAGTTATCAACATCGCTGTGTTTAGCCAGTAGCACACCGCGGGTATGATGTGCTTTCACAGAATGATCTATGTTTAAGTCACAGGGTTCAGAAACGGATATGATCGAGTAAAGTGTCATGGCGGACAACAACCTCGAGCCGCTAACGCCAGACAGAAATACCAATGATGAGCGTTTGCTCTGAGGAGTCAACAGGGAGGACGTACCTTCACCGTGTCGAAGGGATGTCCGACGAGAACACCGGCAGCTCCTGAACAAACACACACATACAGGAGTTTAGAGGATTGGATTCATGACAAAACAATGGATATTTATGTTAAACAATATTATGAAACTATTAGCGCTGGACAACGAGTAATCACATCCAAAATTAAAGTTTGTGTTTACATAATATATGTGTGTGTGTACGGTGTATAATTATTTTGTAATATATACATGTATACATTTAACAAAAATTTTATTATTTATATATTAAATATTATATGATGTATAAAGTATATACATGCATATTTCTAAAATATATACATGTATATGAGTGTATTTATATATACAAAATAATTATACACATACACACATACATATACACATATACATATATACATACATATATATATGTTATGTAAACACAAACTTTTATTTTTGGTCATGAGCACAGCTATACATGGACAACAGAGTTAGATCTGTGTTTTAGAGCCACACTTGTTGGACTGGAAATCTCACATGAGGTTCGAGTTACTCTCAGTACTACACAAACACACACACACGCACAATCAAAACCAAAGGCGTCGGCCAGGCCTGACCAATCAGCACGCAGCATTCACTACACACTCACCTCATCAGGGTTACAGTGTGATGACGGTGATGTTCATTAAATATTTGCTGCTGCTACGAAAATTAAAACATAATCGGAAATGTGATTCATTTACAGTCCATTTACCCGAATCAATCACGCGTTCACGAAAGTCTCTGTGTGCGTGGAATATTTTATGTTAAAAATATATTTAAAAATGTGCAGGTAAATAGGGGTTTAGTATTGTGTATTGTTGTATTGGTGCACATAAAAAAATATTAAATATAGCATTAAATTGAGTAAAAAACTGTGCAAATTTGCAATTTGTTTAAATAGATTTTATTTGTAATATATTTGTGTGTTTATGGCATGCATTTATATATAATATAAATTATCCAATTATTTATCATATATATATATATATATATATATATATATACACACATTAACTTGTATGTTTTTTATGCATTTATATACACATTTATATACAAAAAATTCTGAGTTGTTTTAACCCAATTTTGGGTCAAATATGGACAAACTCAAACATTGGGTTAAAAATGTCATTTACAAATGTAACTCAATGGCTGTCCATATTTGACCCAAAATTGGGTTAAAACAACCCAGCATTTTTTACAGTGTACATAAAAGTATATTATATTTTTTAATTATATTATAATTATATTATATTTATACACACACACACTTAATATTATAAATAGTATATAATTATTTATATATATATATTAAAATCTTTGCTTATGTTGTGCTGAAAGTGTTAAGGCATCCGACTGGACACTGACAGTGATATAGATATCTGAATTATGGCTGAACTCCTGTTAAGGCAGTATTTTAGTATAAACACTGGTCATAATCAAACCAAAACAAAGATAATAACTCATATTCGCTGTATGTCTATATTTAATTTCTTCATTCGGCCAAAAACAACAACAACACAGAAAACAGTACAGGTAAAACATGATCCACCCGACCGGTTTACTCGTGATTACTGTACTCCATTTACAGTCTCTTTTTAATGATTGGCCTTATGTATTAATCAAACATTTCTGCTTGCTATTTGGGGAATGAAGCGAATGCTGTGATTGGTCGAACTCTCTATCATTGATTTGCGTACTGCGCGTTCACAGAGGTTTTACATTTACATGTATGCGTTTATCCAAAGCGACTTACATTGTATTTCAAGGTTCTGACTTTCTCAGGGAATCGAACCCATGACCTTGGCGTTGCGAGCGCCATCGCTGTACTGTTTGAGCTTCAGGAAAGCTGTGTTAGCATCTATATCGTACATGATCTGCACATCATTTATAAACATAGGAAAACATGAACGCTGTGCTGATCCACCCTACTGTGTTCCAGCACTTCTGAAGCGCTGTGAAATGAAACACAAGCCGATATGAAGGCGCAGCCCTCGTCCCGCCGCTGGATTGGCTCACGCAGGGGTGTGTGTGTGTCCCGGGAGTTTAACTGGACATGGACGGGTTATTCTGGGATGTTCTGGGAAACATTTCACAGCATGTCTGTTATTTGCACAAGAGAATAGAAGGACTTCAAGGAGGCTTGTAGGTTACATAGTCATTCAGAAATCAATCATAAGCTCTCACTTGGACTATGCCATATTCAGACAATTAGTTATCCATGACCCCGAAGACATATATTCATGATCAAAGCCATCAACGCTTTATGATGCGCTTACGTTACAGTAGCGTTTAAAATTAATGTTCTATTTGTTGTAGCAAATGAAACACATTGATTGATTCCTTGAATTTGTGTATATTCGTTCAGCTATGCACTGTACATTACATTACACGTGACATCATCTTATCAAAGGTTTAAATGTAAACAGCCTTTCAGAAGAACGTTGACATTGTAACCAGATTTAGAACGTCACAATCAATCTGTCACAATGTAACATTCCACTCCTTCGAACGCAGCAAAACAGAATTCCATCACGTGACATCAACTACTTCAACATAAACTAACGGTCAATACTTGTTGTTGTTGTTGTTGTTGTTTGTTTAGATAGCTAAACAAATATTAAGTTATAGGCAGATAGATGACAGAATATTAATTCCTTAATTATATTAGCTCTTTAGCACATTATAGATCTTAATACTAGGCATTTCAGAAATACAATAAACAAAAACTCAACCGTATCACGTGTCCTGTTTGACGTGGCATCCCGCCACACTACAAATAATTCAGCATGTGTGAATAAATCGATCCGTGAGTGACATTACTGAAGTTCAAAATAAACTTAATACACACGCATGATTAATTTCTGCACATCACCGGATCTGATTACAAGTCTATCTAATTTGACCCATCTGCTGGCCACAAGCCCTCGCGCACAGGACGAGGGTTAACAGCCCCTCTTAACGAGCTTAACCGAGTCTTAATCTACTGATTCACACCACAGACATGACATGAATGTACTCGACTGTCTCCTGTGCTAGTAGTGATGTATCTTACCTCCTAAACAGCCAGCAAGGAAGTCCATCACTGCTTCGAGCTGGCAGAAAGCTTCCACAGACGAGCTCAGAGATGTGTGTGTGTGTGTGAGTTACTGTACTGTGCTCAGGCCTGTCCTGTGAGAGAAACTCGCTGTCGGGCACGAGCTCTGCGCTGACTCGAGCTCTCTAATCAGGTCGTAGTGGAAAATTTCACCTGCTCGCTTGACCACAGCCTGCTGGCGTCCCTGTCTATTTGTGTCCGGGCTTCTGATGGCTGCAGGAGGTGTGTGTGCGCGCGCCCAATCGCCACCCGCGGATTTAAAAAAGAATTCCTGTTCCTCCGGTGACTCTTTGCTAGAGCGAAGGCGTGTTGTAGCCTAAATATTCACAGTCAGTTCATTTCTATTGGATGGTTAACAAATACGTCATCACTAGGTTTTTAATATTCAGAAGCCACTCCTTCGCAATAGTAAGTTGCGTAATTAATATTCACGCTCTCGCCCTCGCCGTAGTAGCGCTAGGCTTTTTGGGAGTCGGTTCGTTCGGACGGTTCATTTCAGTGAATCGCTCGACTGATTCGGTTTTAACTCAATAAAATGTTTCCTTTTTTAAAGATAAATAAATATGTGGTATACTTCTATTGTGGCCGATATATTTCTAGATCGTAGTTCGTCTATTAGCTTGCGCACTTCGTGCGAACACTTTGCGAATCGATTCAATAGAATCTTTCGAAAAGAATCACGTCAAAAAGACTCATTGGACTCGTAATTTCTCTTCCGCGTTGCATCAGCATGTGTTTATGTCTTCTAAAGGCGAATGGTGCAATGCGTGTACGAATGAATTCACTCTGTCTGTAACTAATGAAATAAAGGTTTATTCATCAAATTCGCAACAATGCAACTAATCACCTGTAATGTAAATGAACTCTCATGATAAAAATAACAAAATGACGAGTTGTAAAGTCAAATAAAGTTGAAGAATAAAATAGAGTTAGCGTATTTAACATGCACGACCGTAAATAAAAAGCAAGTTTCTCATTATTGCTGTTAAATCGGAACATGCATGAAGAAGCTGCATGTGTCTGCTGAACCACGTGAGAATGAGGAACTGTTACAAAAGGACTCGCTAGACTGCAGATCTGCGACCTCTACGCGATCATGTCAGCGCATTACACAAGTGTCCATCAGGACAGAAGCAGCAATAATGTCATAGGCTGCAGGTACAGCAGTTTCAACGATGCATTTCGCCGACTTCCTCGCAGGATCAGTGGGAGGTAACTTAGGCTATATAAAGTTTAAAGACTGTTGTTCAATTCTCAGTTATGTATTAGAAATTATGATTTGAGATAATGTATGTTAAATGCTCTTGGGATCGGTGTTTTGTTTTTGAGACAATGAGAAAATGTAGGCTATATAGACTATAGCATAACTTGTTGTTGCATTAAAGGAATGAATAATAGCCTACATTATCAGTATATGATCCATGGGAAAGAGAGAGAAACCAATAAAAATATGTAAATGCGTGACGCAGAAGAGAATTTAATATCCCAATTGATGAATGAATGAAAGAAAATGCACCATTGCAAATGTATATTGGAGAGTTTCATTACACATAAAGTGCCTCAATTGAACCATTTCATGGATGCAATATTTACAGCAATGAATGAGTTAAAACTAGTGAAACTATTCTCATCTCAATAGTTTGGCATGGAATCTAGGCTATTATATATATATATATATATATATATATATATATATATGTGTGTGTGTGTGTGTGTGTGTGAAGAGTTCAGATGCAAAAGCCTCTAGGTGCCATTTGAAATTTTCTTCTAGAATGATCATTTTTATCAAGCTTGTATATTTAAGTTCAGTGATTTCACTTAAATGGCAATGATAATTACCTATTAATTGTTATTTAAGCGAAATTACTGAACTTAAATATACAAGTTTGATAAAAATCATCATTAAAGAAGAAAATTTCAAATGGCATTTAGAGGCTTTTGCATCTGAACTCTTCATATATATATATATATATATATATATATATATATATATAGCCTATATCAATATCGCGATTAATCGCATCCAAAATAATTCACTTCAGGTCTTAAGCCCCCACTAATGATCTGATGAGCTGATTTAGGTGTGTGTGCGTGTGTTTATCAAGAGATTGAACATGTTGAACAGGATTGGGTTAAACTTGTTCTTATTGGGATTGGGTTAAACTTGCATTATTATTACATACAGGTGGAATTTGAAAAATCAGAATATGGTGCAAAAGTTCATTTATTTCAGTAATTCAACTTAAAAGCGTTAACAAATATATTGCATAGGCCCATTACATGCAAAGTGAGATATTTCAAGACTTTATGTGTTATAATTGTGATGATTATGGCTCACAGATATGAAAACCCCAAATTAAAAATTAGAATAATGTGAAAAGGGTTTCATATCTGTTCATGAATATATATCCATAATCGTCACAATTACAACACATACAACACACTTGAAATATCTCACTTTGCATGTGGGTCTATAATCTATTAGTTTCACCTTTTAAGTTGAATTACGTAAATAAATGAACTTTTGCTCCATATTCTGATTTTTCGTGTTTCTCGTGTAAGGCGATACGAAGCGGTCCTGTTGATGATCTGTTGTTTTGCAGGAGCGTGTGGCGTTGCGGTCGGATATCCACTGGACACGGTCAAAGTAAACTCATTTCACCTGCACTATTGAACTGTTTGGCTTACAATATCCAAAAACCACTGGAACAATGTTATATATTTAGTTGAGTTGTGTACTAACTGTACATTTTCACTAATGTTTCCAACAATCCAGAGAAATCAGCCGCTTTAACGAGTAAACGGCCCTGATGTCATATCCACGTTGACCTCCTCGATTTACACTTTTGTAGAAACCATCAAAACGCTTGCGTGTTTTATTAGACAGATGAGCAAAACTAATCATCATAGCTCAAGAAAGTTATTTTTTGAATATTTTGTTGTTTATTGTTTAACCGCAAATTACGTTTGTACCCAAAAAGTAAATCAGAAAGCTGTAGGCTATTTGTGGTAACAATAATCCAATGTTGTTAAATGGCATGCAATTCATTTTACAACAGAGTCATTCGGCTTTTATTAATATGATATTCTAATATTGACCTGGTGCAAAGTGCAACAAGACTTTCAACGCACTCGCATGTATTTTTTAGCATGATTGTTTTGATCGAGGGAAACTCACCCAAGACCCAACTATTTAAATTTATCAAACAAAGTGACATGAATTAATAATTTAGCCTGTTTCAATAGAATATAATAAAATAATGTACATTTAAGCGATCAAACATATTTCACAGATTTCACAAACTTGTTACTGTTTTAGCGTGTCCTCCACACTTGAGTGTGTGTGTGTTGGACTTCTGCAGGTCCGGATCCAGACTCAGAAACAGTTCACGGGAATCTGGCAGTGCATCGTAATGACCCTCAAGAAAGAAGGGGTGAGAAATTTACATCTGTGTTCAATGTTTAATGCACCATCCTAATGTCATTCCCGTGATGCAGTGTTATTAAAGTATCTTTCAGATAATATTAGTTTTTTATTTACATTTTGAATTAATTTCAATTGAATTTTAGTAATTTTGTTTTGGTCTTTTTTATTAGTTTTTAATTGTTTTATACATTTAAAGTAACAATTTTGTGGGTTACACATTATTTTATGGTGTATGACTAGAATTTGGTTGAGGGTTGCATGTAATTATGCATAATTTACTGTTATTACAATGGTAAGTGCACGGTAAGCTCCATGAGAGCACTACCAGAGAGTTAAATAAGTAATCTAGATCCAGTTACTAACTACAATTTTTGTCATGTATCAGCAACTTTACTTATATAGCATATTAATGAGCAACAGACGCTGCTTTACAACGACTATAGTTTGCTAGTACTGATGAATGTTCAAGTTTCTGCGTATACTAACAGAGATGTGTATTTCTGTCCGGATGTTGCTCCAGGTCCAGGGCTTCTTTAAGGGAATGGCTTTGCCCGTCACCACTATATCCATGACCTCGTCCGTGGTGTTCGGCACGTACCGGAACTGTCTCCAGTGTCTCGCTCGGCTCCACGGGACCGGCGCGCACAACTCCAAATTGGACATCTTCCTGTCCGGCATGGCGGGCGGTGTGGCTCAGGTCAGATGAGCTTCTTCAGTCAAGAAGAGCACCAGGAGCTTAAAGGGATAGTTCCTCCAAAATGTAAACTCTGTCAGTAATTACGGTTAGGGTTAACCCCACCCCTAATCCTACCAATCTCCGCCCCCTGATCCCAAACCCCACCCCTAATCCTACCAATCTCCGCCCCCTGATCCCAAAACCCACCCCTAATCCTACCAATCTCCGCCCCCTGATCCCAAACCCCACCCCTAATCCTACCCATCTCCGCCCCCTGATCCCAAACCCCACCCTTAATCCTACCTACCTATCTCCACCCCCTGATCCCTAACCCCACCCCTAATCCTACCAATCTCCACCCCCTGATCCCAAACCCCACCCCTAATCCTACCCATCTCCACCCCCTGATCCCAAACCCCACCCCTAATCCTACCAATCTCCACCCCCTGATCCCAAACCCCACCCCTAATCCTATCAATCTCCACCCCCTGATCCCAAACCCCACCCTTAATCCTACCTATCTCCACCCCCTGATCCCAAACCCCACCCCTAATCCTACCAATCTCCACCCCCTGATCCCAAACCCCACCCCTAATCCTACCCATCTCCGCCCCCTGATCCCAAAACCCACCCCTAATCCTACCAATCTCCACCCCCTGATCCCAAACCCCACCCTTAATCCTACCTATCTCCACCCCCTGATCCCTAACCCCACCCCAAATCCTACCAATCTCCACCCCCTGATCCCAAACCCCACCCCTAATCCTAACCATCTCCGCCCCTGATCCCAAACCCCACCCCTAATCCTACCTATCTCCACCCCCTGATCCCAAACCCCACCCCTAATCCTACCCATCTCCGCCCCCTGATCCCAAACCCCACCCCTAACCCTACCCATCTCCACCCCTGATCCCAAACCCCACCCCTAATCCTACCCATCTCCACCCCCTGATCCCAAACCCCACCCCTAATCCTACCAATCTCCACCCCCTGATCCCAAACCCCACCCCTAATCCTACCAATCTCGGCCCCCTGATCCCAAACCCCACCCCTAATCCTACCAATCTCTGCCCCTGGATCCCTAACCCCACCCCTAATCCTACCAATCTCCACCCCCTGATCCCAAACCCCACCCCTAATCCAGGATGGGCTCTGACTGGCTGTCAATGTTTTTATCCTTCATCGGCTGAAAAAAAATCGTTCTAAAAGTGATTCCAATGTTTTTTTTCTTCTATATTCTGTGAACAATGAGTGTATTGTTGGTAAATTTTGTGTATTACATTTAACGATATACAGTCAAACCAAAAATGATTCAGACACCAGTAATAATGTTTGATATTCAACATAATTCATGTGTGAGAGTCCAACAGAAGGACAGACAAAACCAGTCACACATCCACTGAGTTCTGCTCATGTTCCTCACCACTAGAGCCAATAAACTGTGATGATGTGAGAGATGTTGAAGGTGTGCGAGTAAACTTTGGTTTGACTGTACTGTAGTTTCCTCTGTGCCGTTATACTACAGCTGCCTTGTTACGATTTTTAAAACTATATTTGTATTGTCTTTTAATATAGTGTTTTCCCTCAGATCTCTGTGATGTCACCGGGCGACCTGGTGAAAGTGCGTCTGCAGTGTCAGACCGAGAGCCGGCGCGGTGGATTGAGTCACGGTAAGCCCCGATACAGCGGGCCGGTCCACTGTTTGCTGAGCATCGCTAAACACGAGGGCGTTTCGGGGCTTTACAGAGGAGCGCTTCCTCTGGCCTTCAGAGACGGGCCTTCGTTCGCCACGTACTTCCTGACCTACAACACACTGTGTTCCCGACTCACACCAGCGGGACAGACAGAGCCGGGTGAGAGCGCACTTCAGCACACTCGAGCCGGTTAAACCTTCATCCTTCCCTCACTCTCTGGAAAGGCGCTTGCACACTGAGACTGACATTTTCGAATGCGTTTTTCCGTGTTTGTGATTCGCTGGCTCTGAATCGTCAAAACACCGTTCAAACTGCTTGAGCTACGGATGCGGAAAACACAGAAAATTTAACCCGATACGATTTTTTTATGACGGATGAATTAAAAAAAAAAAATTTTTATGAAGTTTCGGAGGCGTTGTGCAAGCGTGATCGATATAACGTGAGGTCGTATTTATTTTTAAATGTGCAAAATTTCGGACTCCGTGTGCAAGGGCCTCTACACATCCCTCCCTCGTGAGTCAAAATGACCCGAAACCCTTAAAAATTACACTTAATTTTTTTTTTGTCCAGAAAGCTTATTTTATTTTAATTCGATAAAAAAAAAAATCTATTGCAATTTTTTTGTTAGTTTTATTTTATTTACCTTTTTATCTAAATTACTAGATTTGAGTAATAAATCAATCAATAAATAATTGAAGCACATTCCTCACATTCTTTCAACTTTAAATTTAAAATAACTCACAATTTCGTGCATAACCCTTTTAATTCAACTCTAAATATCTTGCGTTGAGTGTTTCTGCCGACCTCTTGTGGAAAAACATATGGAGCAGATGAGCTGTTCTTCTGGGTCCTAGAGTCAATTGTGTTCAGTGTGCATTCAGATACACATGTAGACATTATAAGATCATTGTTTGGTAAAGTTTTAGCATTTTAGTTTGAATTTTCCATGTGAACTGAAGCATTCCTCGCATTCTGTTAATTCCTAAGGGGGTCAAACTGAGAGAGTGGCCGGCTGGTCTGGGTTAGGCTTGTCTGATCTGGTTTAGTATGGTCTGACCTGGTTTAGCCTGGTCTGATTTGGTTTGGTCGGGTCTGATCTGGTTTAGTTGGGTCTGATCTGGTTTAGTCTTGTCTGACCCTGTTTCGTCTGATCCGGTTTAGTCTGGTCTGACCTGGTTTAGTCTGACCCGGTTTAGTCTGGTCTGACCCGTTTTAGTCTGATCTGACCTGGTTTAGTCTGATCTGGTCTGACCTGGTTTAGTCTGGTCTGATCTGGTTTAGTCTGGTCTGACCCGGTTTAGTCTGATCTGGTTAAGTCTGGTCTGACCCGGTTTAGTCTGGTCTGGTTTAGTCTGGTCTGTCTGACCTGGTTTAGTCTGAGCTGATTTGGTTTAGTCTGGTCTGACCCGGTTTAGTCTGGTCTGGTTTAGTCTGGTCTGTCTGACCTGGTTTAGTCTGAGCTGATTTGGTTTAGTCTGGTCTGACCCGTTTTAGTCTGATCTGGTTTAGTCTGGTCTGACCTGGTTTAGTCTGATCTGGTCTGACTTGGTTTAGTCTGACCTGGTTTAGTCTGGTCTGATCTGGTTTAGTCTGGTCTGACCCGGTTTAGTCTGATCTGGTTTAGTCTGGTCTGACCCGGTTTAGTCTGGTCTGGTTTAGTCTGTCTGACCTGGTTTAGTCTGGTCTGACCCGGTTTAGTCTGGTCTGACCCGATTTAGTCTCATCTGGTTTAGTCTGGTCTGACCTGGTTTAGTCTGGTCTGACCCGGTTTAGTCTGATCTGGTTTAGTCTGGTCTGACCCGATTTAGTCTCATCTGGTTTAGTCTGGTCTGACCTGGTTTAGTCTGGTCTGACCCGGTTTAGTCTGATCTGGTTTAGTCTGGTCTGACCTGGTTTAGTCTGATCTGACCCGGTTTAGCCTGGTCTGGCCTGGTTTAGTCTGGTCTGACCTGGTTTAGTCTGATCTGGTTTAGTCTAGTCTGATCTGGTTTAGTCTGGTCTGACCTGGTTTAGTCTGGTCTGATCTGGTTAACTCTAGTCTGATCCGGTCTGCGTTTGTGTTGTCAGACTGGACTGTGGTGCTGCTGTCCGGTGGAGTCGCAGGAATGGCCGGCTGGTCTGTCGGGACGCCGATGGACGTGATTAAAGCTCGTCTTCAGATGGACAGGAGATATCGAGGACTCGTCCACTGCATCACAGAGACCCTGAGGAACGAGGGCCCCGGGGTTTTCTTCAGGAGTCTGGGAATAAACTGTTTGCGAGCGTTTCCCGTGAACATGGTGGTCTTCGCCGTGTACGAGGTCAGTGTCCGTGTGCTCCGGACCCCGTCTCTGGATCGGCTCTCATGATCACATTATTTTCTTACTGTATTTAATGTGCAGTAACATCATGCAGAGGACTGAATCTCACGAAGATGAGATATTATTTGCTTGAAATTTGATTTTTTATGGGTAACACTTTATTTTACAGTGTCCATGTTACATATGTTACATGCACTTATCACAGTAATAACAGTAAATTATGCATAATTACATGCCACTAATCATACTCTAACCCTATAGTACACATGTAGTTGCTTAATATTACTCAGTACTAAATATATAATTACATTGTAACAATGAGGTTACACGTCATTTTAAGGTGTCATTGTTACAGTGTAATTATATATGCCGTAGTTACGTTGCACTTATTCAAATAAGTACTGAGTAATATTAATTAATCATGAACTTACTATAGTTACGGTTAGGGTTTGGTTTAGGGTAAATTACTTCAAATTATGCACTAATTATTACTATATATGCATGTATTAACTACGCCAACTTAAAATAAAGTGTTACCAATTGTTTTGTTCAATATTTTGCACAATGTATTTAAAAAAAAAAACAAAGCTAGAATTAGTTATATTTTACCTCAAATCAGGAAAAATATTTTTTTATTAAGATATTTTGCATGATATAGTATTATGTCATTGTGACGAATAACAATAACTGTATTCCCATTAATGGAGAGTATTTAAAATGTCTCTAAAACTCATAAAGCAATAATAATGAGAAATTGAGATACAATTGTCACCAATATAATCTCTCAATGCACCCCGAAATTGTATCTTTAAATAAGATGCATGACGCATTATTATGTGCTGACTTTACAATCCAAAAAGTATTAATATTTAATCATTAAAAAGATACGAGCAAGAGTGTAAATCTGATATCGATTTTATACAAAAATTACAATAAACGCTTTAGACTCAGAATATTGTGTTTTTGCTGTATTTCCCCAATGAGAATAAATCTAACGGCACATTTATGAATGAACATATCAAGCGTACTCATTGTTTACTTGTTTTGTGGTTTATTGTAAATGGTTTGTGTTATATGCTGCTGGGATCTGTATATTGTGGATAATTGTATATCTTTGGTTTATTTTGTTTTTGTGTGTTTATACTGTTTCTGGGACGGTTTACTTGTACATATTTCTTCACTACTGGATTGTTGGATTTTCGGTGCACTTGTGTGTAAATAAACACCATCATTCTCTGAGTTATTACGGGTCGATCCATCATTTTTGTGTATTTTTTGGAGTCGAGGTGACCCAGTCCAAACGTCTATACGGCTTCACATGGTTAAAGAGGTAAAACACATTTATATAGAGACTATTTCAAGTGAAATAAGAGATAACATTCTTAAATAATAAAGTCGTATCAGTTGCATTGCCTGAAATGTTTGTGGGCTCTGACGGTTTCTGTGAAAGTAAGCACGAGTTAATAATATATAAAACTATTTGACAATTTAGAGACAATAAATGCTGTTCTTTCCATCTAACTATAGGGCTACTTAATAATATTCATCTGCTGGTTAATGGCGCCATCTAGTGGCTTCTACAGGTCTCACACACACACACACACACACACACACCTCTGTCTGTCTTGATTCCACTGTTTAAGCCGTCACATGAAAAGTTTTGATGGACTTTACTTGTGTTTGTGTCGAGCCGGCGTGATGTTTCCACTGGACTAAAGGTGAAAGTAGCTTTTGTTGAGTTTAGGGGAGGGAATAAAATCTAAATCTCTTGAGCTAAACCGTTCAAAATACCACCCAGTTAATCCCAAGCACATACAAAAGTATACAATTAGAGCATTTTGCATTCATTTAGAGCAATATTACATGCTGTTACAAAGCTGTATGCATGTAAGAGTTACTAAATACAAAAAGTTCACAAGACAAACTTTGACTTTGGTTTGAAAAAGCCTGATCAGAAAGTTTGAATACGTTTCAATGGATAGACAGATATATAGATAGACAAATGGAAAGATCTATCTATCTATCTATCTATCTATCTATCTATCTATCTATCTATCTATCTATCTATCTATCTATCTATCTATCTATCTATCTATCTATCTATCTATCTATCTATCTATCTATCTATCTATCTATCTATCTATCTATCTATCTATGCATGTTGCTAGCATGAATTCCCAGGTTTTAACATTGCTAGCATTAAAGGAGTAGTTCACTTTTTAAAAAAACTTTTGCTGATAATTTACTCGCCCCCGTGTCATCCAAGATGTCCATGTCTTTCTTTCTTCAGTCGAAAAGAAATGAAGGTTTTTGATGAAAACATTCCAGGATTTTCTCCATATAATGGACTTCAATGGGGACCAAACGGTTCAAGGTCCAAAAGACAGTTTCAGTGCAAACTGTTCAAAGGGCTTTAAACGATTCCAGACGATGAATAAGGGTCTTATCTAGGACCCTTTGAGTCATGACTCGAAAAAAGATTCGTTCATTTTGAGTTCAAACGAGTTCAAACAGGAGAGTCACAAACGCGCATCACAGAACAGAACAAGGCGAGCATTTGAGCTTATAAAACTTTTGTATTTATTTTTTAAATGACGATCATTTCACTTGATAAGACCCTTATTCATCGTCTGGTGTCGTTTAAAGCCCTTTGAAGCTGCACTGAAACTCTCATTTGGACCTTGAACCATTTGGTCCCCATTGAAGTCCATTATATGGAGAAAATCCTGGAATGTTTTCATCAAAAACCTTAATTTCTTTTCGACTGAAGAAAGAAAGACATGGACATCTTGGATGACACGGGGGCGAGTAAATTATCAGCAAAAGTCTTTTTTTTAAAGTGAACTACTCCTTTAATTAGCATTGCTGTTAGCATGTTTTAACGTTGATTTCTCAAGCCAACAGATTTATCAAATTTAAACAAAAGAAATGATTGTAAAGTGCAACCCGAGCACAAAGTAAGCGAGAAAAGTTATGGCACGAAAACGAGCAAATGGAAAGAAGATCCAATCAACGATCAGCAGCTCGAAACACGACGTGTTCCCTTCGACGAATGTCGCTCTCCTCGGGAGTTCCTCAACATGTCTGAGGACCAACACTAACACCTCAATGTTGCCTTTGTTCTCCGCTTCTTCTCATAATTAAACCGGCGTGTCTTTCCTCCTTACGCAACACACACACACACACCGCAATTATGAAACATCGACGGGTCCAGGTCTGGGAAACAAAGACGCCTGATTTATTCCTGAGATGTTTTCATGATTAAATCCGCAGAAATGTTCCCGGTCAGTCTCGGACATTCCTCTGCAGTTCTGCATTAACTCTAATAATAGATTTAACGGCTCTTTAAATAAAGGCTGTTTAAGAGCGGATTAAAATGATTGGGAATGGTGTAATTAACATGCAGCGGTGAGGTTTGAACTTGGCAGAGCTTCCACACACACACACACACTGAACCCCTTCTCTTGTTTGAGGATCGACTCGTTCGGTCTGGACTCTGGAGAATAAAGATAAAAAGCTCAAGCACAATTAGTTCGGATTCAAATGTATATTTATTTATTCATTCATTCATTGTATTTTTCAATTCAGGTTTAATCGCTTCGCTTACTTTATTTTGTAAGACTTTTTCCCCGTTATTTTGATTCAGTTACTGTTTGGGAACAGGAAGATATAGCCTCACTTTTTATTCATCGAGGACGCGTTAAATTGATCAAAAATTGATGTTACAAAAGATTAAACGGTAAAAAATGATGGTGATTTTAACAGTAAAAGACTGTAAAAATGCTACAGTGAAAAACTGTTAATTGGTTAACAGAAAGTTTCCGTACTATATACGGTAAATAACTGTGATATATATAATGGTACATTTAATGTAGTTTTACAGTAAAATACTGTTAAATTTACAGTTTTTGGAAGTGAAAAAAAAGAAGTCATTGTATAATTTACAGTGAAAAACTGTAAATTGACTTTCCCACAATTCCCTGTGTGAGGTCACATTTAATGTATTTTAACTGTTTATTCATAATTTTCTTAGTTTTTTTCTTATCAGTTATGTTCATTAGGGTTTTATGTTACATTTAACGTTGTTAAATTAATTCTTATTTCATTTTTTAAATTTCAACATGTTACCATGATGGTGTTTAATGTTTGTGTGAATGAGACTGTGCCGCTTCCATATAGTAATATGAACTCTCTTGTGGAAGAGCTTTGATTGATCATTTGACTCTCATTATTGCTGTGATTGATGGCTGTCGGTGTATTGCAATTGAACAAAACAGATATTAATACTTCAAAATGTCAGTAAATTAACATTATATCAAATAATGAAATACGGTTTATTGCTGTAAAATTAAATACGGTCAAAGTCTGTAAAACCTAAAATGTTGCTACTGTACTTTTAACAGGAAAACCCGTAAATTTAACGGATTTTTTTTTACAGTGTATGTTTCAGATAAATGCTGTTCTTTTGAACTTTCTATTCATCAAATAATCTCGAGAAATTAAATGCATCTCAGTTTCCACAGAAAAATGACTGTTTTAACACTAATAATAATCATAAATGTGTGTTGATCATCAGATCCTCATATTAGAGTGATTTCTGAAGGATCATGTGACACTGAAGACTGGGGTAATGATATAATGAATACAGTTTTTGAAAGAGTCTCTTCTTCTCAAAGCTTCTTTTATATGTTCAAAAAATACAGTTAAAATTACAAAATATTATTATAATGTAAATCATCAGTTTTCTATGTGAATATACATTTATTCCTGTGATTAAAGCTGAATTTATCATCATTACTCCAGTCTTCAGTGTCACATGATCCTCCACAAATCACTCTAATATGAGGATCTGATGATCAACACACAGTTATGATTATTATCAGTCATTTTTCTGTGGAAACTGAGATACGTTTAATTTCTCAGAATTATTTGATGAATAGAAAGTTCAAAAGAACAGAATTTATCTGAAACATAATCTTTTGTAACATAATAAATGTCTTTACTGACACCTTTGGTCAATTTACTGTACACACCTATACACACACACACAATTTCCTCTGTATCAGTTTAGGCCTTGGTCTCTCTCTCTCCTCAGGCTTTCTCAGCAGGGAGGCGCTGACGTTCACTCGTCCACAGATGAAGTGTAATTCCTCCCTCGTTTCCCTCCTCCGTCTGCGAGTTCACCCGAGGACGAGGATGAAGAGAACAGAGCCGATCTGGAGAGAACAACACACACATATATCACCCATATATATATATATATATATATATATCTTCAGCTCGCTTCCCTACTCTTCCTCCCAAAGCCGTCCGTGTTCTCTCCTTCCACACATTAATATAGATTGGCTTTTCCCTTCATCTGAGCTCAATCAATCTTAATGTCCTGAACGTCACAATGATAAATAAATGATATTTCCTTATATAAACTGGCGGTTGTTGCATAATGACACGTCTCGCGTCTCTCGAACAGTGAAGCTTCAAGCTGGCTCTGAGGATAATCATTCAGCCGTTCCCATGGTGACGGACGGTTGCTGTCGATTACAGCGTTCAAGCGCGCACACACACACACACACACACATCAGAACATGAGATCACCTGAAACATGTTTAGAGACAACATGCGCTGAATTCAGTCATAAAAACAACCAATATTTGAGTTTTTATATTGATATTGTGTTAGACTGTCAACTGTCGTGCCATCAAACGTGCTTCGGGTTTGGTTGATGATACTTAAAACTATTCATTTTTAAACAATTACTAATAACATTAACTTCATTAGTGCAAGTTTATTTTATTTGATTATCTTAGAGACATTTTTATTCATTTTAATGTCACAAGTTTATATTTTATTTGATAATTTTGGGGACATTTTTGTTCATTTTCATGCATTTTTGCCACAAGTCGCTGTTAATTTCAGACCCTAGTGTGTTGCAATACATTTTTGCTGTTTATAACTTCAATTTTGGACATTTTTGTTCATTTTAATGCTATTTTTGCCACAAGTTTGTTTTATTTGATAATTTGGAGACATTTTTGTTCATTTTAATGCCATTTTTGCCACAAGTTTATATTTTATTTGATAATTTGGAGATATTTTGTTCATTTTAATGCCATTTTGCCACAAGTTTATGTTTTACCTGATAATTTGGAGACATTTTTGTTCAATTTAATGCCATTTTCGCCACAAGTTTATATTTTACTTGATAATTTGGAGACATTTTTGTTCATTTTAATGCCATTTTTGCCACAAGTTTATATTTTATTTGATAATTTGGAGATATTTTGTTCATTTTAATGCCATTTTGCCACAAGTTTATGTTTTACCTGATAATTTGGAGACATTTTTGTTCAATTTAATGCCATTTTCGCCACAAGTTTATATTTTACTTGATAATTTGGAGACATTTTTGTTCATTTTAATGCCATTTTTGCCACAAGTTTGTTTTATTTGATTATTTTGGGGACATTTTTGTTCATTTTAATGCCATTTTTGTCACAAATGTATATTTTATTTGATAATTTTGGGGACATTTTTGTTATTTCTTTTGCCACAAGTCGCCGTTAATTTCAGCCCCTAGTGTGTTTCAATACATTTTTCCTGTTTATAACTAGAATTTGGGACATTTTTGTTTATTTTCATGCCATTTTTGCCACAAGTTTGTTTTATTTGATCATTTTGGGGTCATTTTGTTCATTTTAATGCCATTTTTGCCACAAGTTTGTTTTATTTGATTATTTTGGAGACATTTTTGTTCATTTTAATGCCATTTTCGCCACAAGTTTATATTTTATTTGATAATTTGGAAACATTTTTGTTCATTTTAATGCCATTTTTGCCACAACTTTGTTTTATTTGATTATTTTGGAGACATTTTTGTTCATTTTAATGCCGTTTTTGCCACAAGTTTATATTTTATTTGATAATTTGGAGACATTTTTGTTCATTTTAATGCCATTTTTGCCACAAGTTTGTTTTATTTGATTATTTTGGGGACATTTTTGTTCATTTTAATGCCATTTTTGTCACAAATGTATATTTTATTTGATAATTTTGGAGACATTTTTGTTAATTTTAATTAATTTTTTTTTGCCACAAGTCGCCATTAATTTCAGACCCTAGTGTGTTTCAATAAATTTTTCCTGTTTATAACTAGAATTTGGGACATTTTTGTTTATTTTCATGCCATTTTTGCCACAAGTTTATGTTTTATTTGATCATTTTGGGGTCATTTTTGTTCATTTTAATGCCATTTTTACCACAACTTTGTTTTATTTGATTATTTTGGAGACATTTTTGTTCATTTTAATGCCGTTTTCGCCACAAGTTTATATTTTATTTGATAATTTGGAGACATTTTTGTTAATTTTAATGCCATTTTTGCCTCAAGTTTGTTTTATTTGATTATTTTGGAGAAATTTTTGTTCCTTTTAATGCCATTTTTGTCACAAATGTATATTTTATTTGATAATTTTGGAGACTTTTTTGTTAATTATTAATTAATTTTTTGCCACAAGTCACCGTTAATTTCAGCCCCTAGTGTGTTTCAATAAATTTTTGCTGTTTATAACTTGAATTTGGGACATTTTTGTTTATTTTCATGCCATTTTTGCTACAAATTTATGTTTTATTTGATCATTTTGGGGTCACTTTTGTTCAATGTAATGCCATTTTTGCCACAAGTTGGGTTAATTTCACACCCTAGTGTGTTTCAATAAATTTTTGCCCTTTTAACTTGAGCTTTGGACATTTTATTCATTTTGATGCTATTTTTTGCCACAGATGCCTGTTATTTTCAGACCCTATGTGTCAATCAATTTTTGCTCTTTATAACTTGAATTTGGGGACATTTTTGTTCATTTGAATGCCATTTGTGCCACAAGCCCCTGTTAAATGAAAGTTGCAAGGGTTGCATTACAAAAAAAAAAAAAAAATCATAGTTATTGCAAACTTTTGACCGGTATGTAAATCTAGTCTTTCGTTTGACAACGAACACTCAAAACTACATTATTACTTTATTTAAATTAAATGTATGGAAAACATAATGTTAAGTAGTAAATGATTCATATGTCATAAATCTTTAACATCATATTATAAATCATTGAGTCAATAACGCCGGGTCGTTGACCCAGAACGCCTGTGAAAAGAGAAAGCCTCTTTACTGGGGTCAAAGGTCAGCGCTGTGTTCCAGCACGGTTGTTAATCATGGAAATGCACAATCCGAACTGAAACGCTTGTAATTGAAGAATGCTGTGGAATATAGATGGAAGATTGGTCTCGTTTTAAACAACAATTTTTGTAGAAGTGAAATAAATTAAGAAAGCAAAAGTCATACAAGTTTAAATTTATAAAAATATGAAAATGTAATTATTCATATTTTATATCAAATATATTTTTGCAAAACCTGGTAGACCGCAAGAAAATCAAAGCCAAGTTTCACATGTTTGGTTGATATCTCAAAAAATGAGTGTGACTCCCAATCACTCGAGTTTTGAGTGATCTGAACCATTATTTCCACAATTTTCATACAATTTATGAAGTAGGTATCCTATTCAGAAGTAGTAAGGGAAATTTGGCATATTTTGATATGAATTCAACCTCAATAATCGCATAAAAATAACACACGTGCGTCATAGCTCGCTGCCACATCACAAATGGTGAATCTATCCTTTTTTCTTCATTTTTTTCAAAAATTTTTACTTAAAAGAAAAAAGTAAATAAATTACGGATGGCATGAAAACAAACTGAGGCTTCTACCATTCCTTCATGATTTTCATGTTCATCGCTATTTCAAAATAAAGGTCCGAACACGCCTTAGGAGTATGAAAATATTCTGTAAATTATTTAGAAAATCAATCCCCAAAAGTGAAAACTACAGATTGAAAGCTTTCAAATAATGTAGATTTGGTCAATATTAGTTTAGGTTTCGTATAGGATTTACCTGTTTTAAACACGTGATGTCACTGAAGGGGTTAAGTTCACACGAGGACACGGTGATCGCCATACGTGACTGACGCCACAGGTCACAGGTCATGAACGTATGCAGAACTCGCTCTGAGTTATCCTTTAACAGCCGAAGGAATGAGTGTTCGCTCAGTGTTTCTGTTCACCAAAGAAAAGAAATGTTAAAAATACAACATGACACACAATAGGACAATATTAAAGCTGATATTATCTAAATACGCCGTTAAATATTACGATTTTATCTCTTTTCTTTAGTTCATCAATCTGCGTGTTAACCGTCTAAAACACTTTTTATGTTTATATACACAGCATATATATACACAGTGTGATAGTGTTAATATAGACAATGTTTTCTATAGTATAAATGTTTCACATAATAAAGGTAAAAAATAATTTCAGTGGTGTAAAACGTGTTAAAGTCATTTTTAGAATGATTTGAAAACACTTTTAATCAGCTTTACGTGAAACATTTATACTACAGTTTGAGTGCATTAACCGGTAAAACCAAACGAGCTTTTCCATTAACTCGCCCAGAACAGAAATGGATCAGTTTAATCCACCCGTCCGTCTTTAACCCATGATCCTGCGAATCTGCACTGACAGCACATTTGCTCAGTTTAGTTCATGACCTCTGACCCGCAGAGAAAACATGTTTCGGGTCATATCTGGAGAAATGTGTCCCATCAGCAGAAGAAAGCCTCTTCAAACACAGCGTTACCTCTTAGCTGAGGTCAAACGTGTCCTGAAGCGCATGACCTGACAATCTGTGACCCATGTGTTCTTTACATGAGCGCGCTGGTTAATGTATAGGGTTTAACCCTTCCAGTCTGTACAGAAGGACAGAAACTACGTTTATTGGCTCATATCTTGTCACCAGAATCAACCTTTCAATGAAATAACTGTCCAAAATCGTTATTATAGGTCAAATTAACTCATTTTCGGTACTTGAAAAAACAAAAAAATAAACAATGTATTTTATTTCAGTAAATTACAGAAGCAAAATTTCTAAGTTTAACTGGATGCATGAAAATTAACAGAAATAAAATTAATATAACCTAGACAAAACGTACACTGAAAAAAATAACATGCTTTATCTAATCAATAAAATTGTGGCAACATATTACAAGCAATATTATTAATTCAATTGTACAAATTAGAATTAATTAGATTAACTATTACTCAATTCTAATTTGTTCAATTTAATAAATAACATTGCTTGTAATCTGTTGCCACAATTTTATTGATTAGATAAAGCATAATCATTTTTACAGTGACAAACTAAATGACTAAACTAACTAATATGAATTTTTTATTTCATATTGAAAATATCATATCAAGTGCATATTAAAACAAAACAATCTGTAAGATACTAAAATAACACCGGTGTCAAATTTATGTTTCACAATTATAGTATAAAAACAAAGTTCTGTTACATATGTCCTTATTTTACTTTCTATTTTATTCCTTTTGTACAGCACTTGTGGTTTTGAAAGTGCTATAAATAAAGTTGAGTTGAGTTATTAACCGAATTCAGGAATTAATTATTAGATTAGCCGCATGAGCTCTATTAAAACCAAAAAGATATTAAACTAAGAAATATTATTTTCAAAGAACAAGCCCTTTGCACAAATCAACACAAGAAAATAAATGTTTTTAATATTGTGAATAAAAGAAAACGTATTCATATTTTTATATCAAACATATTTTACTTATTATATTGAATTATATTTCACTCCGAAAATGCTGGTAAATTTCACAAATAATTACTAAAAAGAAAACAACGTGAAATATTTAAGTAAAAGTATTTTCTCATACATGCATGAAATGTGATGTGAGGATAAACCATGTAAACTATATTATATATAAATGTCATGATAAATGATTTAAAGCACAACTGTGTCTTTAAGAATAATGTCTAATGATGCATGGGGCTGATTTACTGAAGGTTTGAGAAGGCAAAGGCCACCCGAGGCCGCGTTGCTCAATGTTTTGACATGTATGATAGGAACACGCATGGCCTACGCCGCGGCCGAGGCGCTCGTGGGTTTGTGCGAGCTTGTTTGCTCCTCCAACATGATTCTCTGGGCGCTCAGATAAGATTCGGAGAGGCCTCTCTTCATGTTGACAAAGAGTCGCTTGTGTCCTGATGGAACATCCGATCCAAACAAAAGAGTAAACGCTCTCTCCTGATTGGATTATAACGAGTGATATGGGTCTTCAATCAAAGCATCCATCATTTAAACACTGTGCGTCATTAAAAAAAGTGGACAAAAATGGAATAAATTTGTCATAAAAATGTTAATCTTGGGAGCACAGACTTAATTGAGTGTGGTTCATTTTAAATAAGACCCGTGGGATGTTACTGTTGAAGTACAGAAAGTTTAAAAACATAAAACAACAACAATTATTTAGGTTTAAAGGGATCGTTCAGCCAAACATGTGAACTCTGTCAGTAATGACTCTCTCCCTCGTGTTGTTCAACCCCGTCAGACTTTCCTTCATCTTCAGATATTTGTGATTAAATCTGAGAGCTGTCTCACTCCTCCATAGGCTTCTGTTGTAATCAAAACTTGCCGGAACAGAAAGTTATTAAAGACATCGTTAAAAAAAAGTTGAATAAACTCGTTATTTTTGTGTGTTTTTTTGCGCACACACTGTAAAACCTGATGAGTTAGTTCAACTCAAACCGTTTGAGGAAACCGATTGCCTTAAATCATTTAAGTTTATTAACTCAAACAATTTAAGCATAAAAAAATATTTGATTTGTTTCCAAGTAACTCAATAACGTATTGTTAAGATAACTTGGGTAAATAAAGTTAATAGTACTAATTAGTTACTATAACTTAAATCTATGTACAGTAGTACACTGTAAACCCGAATGAGTTGGCAGAACTTAAATCACTTTTAATAATATAAACTTAGTTAGCTTTAAAAGCTAATCTCCTGACGTAGTAAATGCTATTATTAACAGAAATTCTTCTAAATTAGCATAACAAAACATTAATCACTACTAAATCTCACACTTAACATTAATCTTACACAAAAAAAACATTATATTGCACTTAATTTTAGCATTTACACTCTCTTTCGAGTGCCATCGGCAAAGCATGCTGGGAAATAGATATCCCAGCCATTTCAGTAAAACTTAAGTTCGTCTAAATTAAAATAAATAATTTCATAAAACTCAAAACAATGAAACAGTTCAGTGTACTTAAAATATATCCGTTCTGTGAACTTGAAAGAAAAAGAAAGTGCTAAATACTCAAAAAAAAAAAAATTAAACTGAACTAATTCGTTGAATTTAAGTTTGTCCTACTCAAACCAATTAATTATTTTGACCGTTAGGGTTTACAGTGAAGTGTTCTCGTCGCTTGATAATCTTAAGGTTGAGCCGCTGTCGTCACTCGCACAATTTAACGATGTCTTTAATAACTTTCAGTTCCGGCAAGTTTGGATTACAACAGAAGCCTATGGAGGAGCGAGACAGCTCTCAGATTTAATCACAAATATCTGAAGATACAATTGATGGGTTGAACAACACGAGGGAGAGAGTCATTACTGACAGAGTTCACATGTTTGGCTGAACGATCCCTTTAAGTTTATGAACATGATTTTAGATAACATTGATATTTTATGAATCATGTTGAACTCTAAAACTGCTAGAAAATCCAAATCACAAATCTAAACAAGTTGTGTTCCAAATGTGAGGATGATATCTCAAAAAATGAGCTTTTAGTGAGATTGTGTTTGGGAGCAGGAACACATTATTCTAATTAGATGCAGAAAAACTCAAACACACACAGCTGCATAATTTATCCAATTGGCTATAATATACCGAAGCAGAAAACAGGAATAAAGCAAGTATTTGCTTTATAGACCAAACCTGTGAGCATGTCAACATCTGGTAAAAGATTGTAAAAAAAGGTCAATTTTAAAGCCTTGCCAACAGAATAAAAGCCTATTAACAAAGAGTGCATAATTGTGTAGTTAAATGGACCTGGGATTATAAATTGCAGCTTTAATGGGTTTCAATGGGGACGTTTTTGTCCTTGAGGTCCTGAGAGGAACTATTTTGTGTTACTGGTGCAAAATAGATTTTTTAAAGGAAATGGGGGTGAAATAGTCAAATTCCAATAAAAATAAACACATGTGCCAAAATATATGCAGTTGGCATTAACACAGGCATTAAAAGTCCATAAGGTCTCACAAGGGTCAAATTGTCATTGTAACGCAGTTCAATGTAAGTGTAATGTAAAAAAACACAGGGAGGAATATTACTTTTTGTTGCATCTTTAAGATTTACAGTATATTAGTGGTAATGCTTAATAACAGTCGCATATTAAATGTCATATCAAATATTGAGCTCTTGACACAAGGAACAAACTCAACTCGTCCATTGCTTTGGTGAACGTAATATTCAAGAAAAGTGCATTAAAATGAATGTGATGTTGGTTAAATTTATATGTATATTAAAAAACAATAATAATTCTGAATATATCCATATTCAACATTTCACCCAGTCCTTTATATAGTTACTGAACTGAATTGAATATTTTAATAATTGATGAACTGTGCAACATTGACTCTGTTTTTGAAATGAACTGAATCAACATTGAACTGAATTGAATCTGTTTAGTATTTCATGAATGTTGAAACATTGAAATTATTAAACTGAATTAAATCCAACATTGAGCTGAATTGAATCAGTTGAATAATTGATGAACTCTGCAACATTGACTCTTTTTTTAACTGAACTGAATCAACATTGAACTGAATTGAATCTGTTTAACATTTTATGAATGTTGCACCATTGAAATTGTTCAAATGGATTAAATCCAACATTGAACTGAATTGAATCTGTTCTATAATTGATTAACTAATATTGACACTGCATTAAACTGAATTGAATTTTATGAATGTTGCAACATTGGAATTATCATTGAACTGAATTGAATATTTTCAATAATTGATGAACTCTGCAACATTTACAATGTTATTGAACTGAACTGAATCAATATTGAACTGAATTAAAACTGTTTCACATTTTATGAATGTTGCAACATTGAAATTAGTATTGAACTGAATTTAATATTTTTAATAATTGATGAACTCTGCAACATTGACACTGCATTGAATCTGTTTTATATTTTTCGAATGTTGCAACATTTAAATTGTTACCAAGCTGAATTAAATCCAACATTGAACTGAATTGAATCGGTTTAATAATCGATGATCTCTGCAACATTGACACTGTTATTGAACTGAACTGAATCAATATTGAACTGAATTAAATCTGTTTAATATTTTATTAATGTTGCAACATTGAAATTGTTGAATTGAACTGAATTGAATCTATTCAATAATTGATTAACTCTACAATATTGACACTGCATTAAACTGAATTGAATCTGTTTAATATTTTTTGAATGTTGTAACATTTAAATTGTTACCAAGCTGAATTAAATCCAACATTGTACTGAATTGAATCGGTTTAATAATTGATGAACTCTGCAATATTGACTCTGTTTATGAACTGAACTAAATCAACATTGAACTGAATTGAATCTGTTTAACATTTTATGAATGTTGCACCATTGAAATTGTTGAACTGGAGTAATCCAACATTGAACTGAATTGAATCTGTTCTATAATTGATTAACTAACATTGACACTGCATTAAACTGAATTGAATTTTATGAATGTTGCAACATTGGAATTATTATTGAACTGAATTGAATATTTTCAATAATTGATGAACTCTGCAACACTTACAATGTTATTGAACTGAACTGAATCAATATTGAACTGAATTAAAACTGTTTCACATTTTATGAATGTTGCAACATTGAAATTATTATTGAACTGAATTTAATATTTTTAATAATTGATGAACTCTGCAACATTGACACTGCATTGAATCTGTTTTATATTTTTCGAATGTTGCAACATTTAAATTGTTACCAAGATGAATTAAATCCAACATTGAACTGAATTGAATCGGTTTAATAATCGATGATCTCTGCAACATTGACACTGTTATTGAACTGAACTGAATCAATATTGAACTGAATTAAATCTGTTTAATATTTTATTAATGTTGCAACATTGAAATTGTTGAATTGAACTGAATTGAATCTATTCAATAATTGATTAACTCTACAATATTGACACTGCATTAAACTGAATTGAATCTGTTTAATATTTTTTGAATGTTGTAACATTTAAATTGTTACCAAGCTGAATTAAATCCAACATTGTACTGAATTGAATCGGTTTAATAATTGATGAACTCTGCAATATTGACTCTGTTTATGAACTGAACTAAATCAACATTGAACTGAATTGAATCTGTTTAACATTTTATGAATGTTGCACCATTGAAATTGTTGAAATGGATTAAATCCAACATTGAACTGAATTGAATCTGTTCTATAATTGATTAACTAACATTGACACTGCATTAAACTGAATTGAATTTTATGAATGTTGCAACATTGAAATTATTATTGAACTGAATTGAATATTTCCAATAATTGATGAACTCTGCAACATTTACAATGTTATTAAACTGAATCAATATTGAACTGAATTAAAACTGTTTCACATTTTATGAATGTTGCAACATTGAAATTAGTATTGAACTGAATTTAATATTTTTAATAATTGATGAACTCTGCAACATTGACACTGCATTGAATCTGTTTTATATTTTTCGAATGTTGCAACATTTAAATTGTTACCAAGCTGAATTAAATCCAACATTAAACTGAATTGAATCTGTTTAATATTTTTTGAATGTTGTAACATTTAAATTGTTACCAAGATGAATTAAATCCAACATTAAACTGAATTGAATCGGTTTAATAATTGATGATCTCTGCAACATTGACAATGTTATTGAACTGAACTGAATCAATATTGAACTGAATTAAATCTGTTTAATATTTTATGAATGTTGCACCATTGAAATTGTTTAATTGAACTGAATTGAATCTATTCAATAATTGATTAACTCTACAAAATTGACAATGCATTAAACTGAATTGAATCCGTTTAATATTTTTTGAATGTTGTAACATTTAAATTGTAACCAAGCTGAATTAAATCCAACATTGTACTGAATTGAATCGGTTTAATAATTGATGATCTGCAACATTGAACATTGAAATTGAACTCGTCAGTTTGCGTCACTGATTCTGTCATTTATTACTACGAATCTGCTTTTATACGATCAGTTTCGCACAAAATACATGTGACTTTCAATTAACCTGAAACAAAAAGACATAACCAAATATCCAAGAGACAAATATAAAAGCTCATGAATCAGCGATTGGAAAAGCCATATCGACAGACTGTTATAGGAAACACAACGTCAATGCCGGTTATGATCCTGAATCTAACCGTTGCTTGTATAAAAACCTTTAAAAACATTATGTAGCACTGGGATTCCTGCGGTTAGATGGCAAATGAACAAACATGGCACTCTCACAAAAGCACTTGTGTTCTGCTGGCCCGGGAACACACGTCATCGGGAGCCTTTGTAACGAAGTAATGTGGACTGACAATAAATGAAATCACTCGTTTGGTATAAAAGCGCTACGAGTGAGCCTGACCTCCTTACAAACGCACGAGTCGTGACTCAAATCATCAGTCTGAGGAGAGACTCTCCGCTCATCATGTGAACAGAAACATGGACTCGCTGACTGTCCTCGTTTGCCTTCTCGTGCTAATAATAGCGGCGCTCTTCAGAGTCAGAGGACTCGCGTTTAGATCCAGACCAAACTCAAGAACACTCCTTCCTGTCTGTGTCCATTCATATTCATTATTTTTACATACACATAACATGAAATCATACTTTTGTAAACATAAATACCAGCATTCAATACTTTGGAGTCTGAAAAGAAATGAATGCTTGTATGATGTTGGTTAAATTTATATAGAAAAATAATAATAGTATACAATATTTCACCCAGTCCTAATGAGCAATATTATCATAAACAATAATATCCTTACAAACGTACATTACATTTCACTCTGATGGATATTCAGTTGGAAAAAGATACAGGTGAAACTCGAAAAATCAGAATATGGTGCAAAAGTTCATTTATTTCAGTATTTTAACTTAAAAGGTGAAACTAATATATTATATAGACTCATTACATGCAAAGTGAGATATTTCAAGCCTTTATTTGTTATAATTGTGATGATTATGGATTACAGATATGAAAACCTTTAAACAATATTCAAATTTTTCAAATTTTATCTCTAGGTATAAATCAAACATATTTGGAATATTTATAAACTACTGGTGACTGTTAATTCTGGGATTGTATTTATTCATAGATAAATATGATTTCTACTGCCAGAAATATTATTTTATAGAGAGTACGTCATTAATCTTTGTATCTTTGTCGTATCACAATTTAGACATTAGAATGAATTGTTTTAACACATAATTTTGTTAACATATAAATAGAACTGATCAAAAGTGTCAGTAAATGAATTTATAACATTACAAAAAATTGTATTTCAGAAATATGACCATTATCAACACTGATAATAATCACTGTTAATAATCAGATCATCATATTAGAGTGATTTGTGGAGGATCATGTGACACTGAAGACTGGAGTAATGATGCTGAAAATCACAGGAATAAATTACACTTTACTGTATATTCACATAGAAAACTGATGATTTACATTAGAATAATATTTCACTATTTTACAGTATTTTTAAATCATATAAAAGCAGCTTTGGTGAGCAGAAGAGACTCTTTCAGAAAAATTAAAACAATCTCAATTTTTTAAGCAATAAAGCACATTTTCCTAATTTGATCTAAATAAATAACATTTTGCACCTATTTGTATTATTGTACAGTGTATTATTATTTTTTTCTTCATCACATATATTTTGATCATAAAAATATATCTTACTAAGACATATTATATGCATTTTATGCTATTCTGTTATACAGATCTCATTGATTTACATACGCATCATTGATTTTCATCACTTTTTGTCCATATAAAAATTAGCATCTGCAGAAAATTGCATATTTTTGGATAAAATTGAGCCTTAAAAGGCTGAAATATCAAATATGATACTCAAAATAAAAAACAATATTCTGTCTAAATGTTCAAATAAACTGTTTCAAAGGCTATGATTTTATTTGTGAGGTTTATTAGATCTAATATATCACAACATACACGAGTCAATGATGCAACAACGAAACATGAAACGGCCTGAACTTTAAATCACGGTCATGATTCACGAGTTCACATGTGAAAAGATGAAGGTAAACAGAGCTGGAGGTTCACTACGCCAAGCAGAATGAGCAATGAACACACATAAAGGTTGTACTTCTGCATCACGATTAACAAGGCTCATGTAAGAACCCCGCAGGCTAGTTCGCTAGCGTGATTAGTGAACGATCTCACACACACACACACACACACACACACACTGTAAGCAAAGGCAAGCGTTCACAGATGCTCGTCATACCATCATCCCAACGTGGAAATCCCTTCAGAGACACTGATATTTCATGACCATCTGGACGTGCTTGCTTTAAAATGTCAGATATTAATCAAATTACCATTATAGGAAACTTTGTATGCCCACAAGCATAAACTGCTTTAAAACATTTCAGTGTAAGTGACGAAAATCAAGGCCGGTCGGATGTGCGTCGCTTCCCAGATCAATAAATAAACCTGCATCTGACGTCCATCTAATAATCCCAAACTCCATTACACCCTGGGAAGCATAAATACGACACGAGGAGCCGAACGAGAACAAGTGAAATACAAGTGAGTCCCAAATAAGTCTGGTTATTAAGCATCGCTAATCACACTCTCAGTATCCAGCAGTGATGCAGATGTAGTGCGCTTATACAGGTGTGCACGAACGAGATTAATCAGACGTTCGTTAGCATTCATCTGCATCTCTACTCCGGAGCTAATGTGATTGGCCCGATAAGAAAATTTAGCCAATTTATATTAACGCAGATAAATAATAGATTATTTCCTTCAGATGCGCACTGTTCAACATGAGGGTTTTGAATTGCTTGAAATATGATTGGAATCACTTTTAAAAAGGGAAACTATGGCACGCAAATCTGTCATATCGGCTGTCAAATATAAAGAATTATCGGTTATCGGTATCGGCCGATACGTGCACATATTTAATGTCATCGTTATCGGCCCGATAAGAAGATTTAGCCAATTTATATTAACGCAGCTAATAAATTATTTCCTTCAGATGCGCACTGTTGAAATATGAAATATGATTGCGATGACTTTAAAAAGGAAACTACGGTGCGCAAATCTGTCATATCGGCTTCATAGCAGCATTATAATTGTGTGTTTGGGACGTGGATTTTAATAGTGTGGGCTTTGTTTTTGTAATCAGGCTCTCAGAAAATTATATAAAAACGTGGATTTAGATTTATCGGCCAATAAATATCGGTTACCGGCTGTCAAATATAAAGAATTATCGGTTATCGGTATCGGCCGATACGTGCACATATTTAATGTTCTCGTTATCGGCCCGATAAGAAAATTTAGCCAATTTATATTAACGCAGCTAATAAATTATTTCCTTCAGATGCGCACTGTTGAAACATGAAATATGATTGCGATGACTTTAAAAAGGAAACTACGGTGCGCAAATCTGTCATATCGGCTTCATAGCAGCATTATAATTGTGGATGTGGATTTTAATGGTGTGAGTTTTGTTTTTGTAATCAGGCTCTCAGAAAATTATATAAAAATGTGGATTTAGATTTATCGGCCAATATATCGGTTACCGGCTGTCAAATATAAAGAATTATCGGTATCGGCCAATACGTGCACATATTTAATGTTATCGTTATCGGCCCGATAAGAAAATTTAGCCAATTTATATTAACGCTGCTAAATAATAAATTATTTCCTTCAGATGTGCACTGTTGAAATATGATTGGAAACACTTTAAAAAGGAAACTACGGTACACAAATCTGTCATATCGGCTTCATAGCAACATTATAATTGTGTGTTTGGGACGGGGATTTTAATAGTGTGAGTTTTGTTTTTGTAATCAGGCTCTCAGAAAATTATATAAAAATGTGGATTTAGATTTATCTGCCAATATATCGGTTATCGGCTGTCAAATATAAAGAATTATCGGTTATCGGTATCGGCCGTAATTTTCATATCGGTGCATCTCTATTTAACTACCTTATTAACAGGAACTAAAACTGAACAAACAGCATTAGTTCATATTAATTTAAACATTTACTAATACATTATTAAAATCAAAGGTTGTATTTAGTTAATACACTGTGAACTGACACGAACAGCTGGATTTTTATTAACCAATATTAACAGATTAATACATAATTGCTGATTGTTTGTTCACGTTTATTATAGATACATTAACTAATGAATCTTATTGTAAAGTGTTGCCAAATTAAAAATGCATGGAAACATTAACAAACTTCTTTGTTATCTGGGTTTCTGCTCTCTCTATTAAAACGGCAGCACTGGTAAAAATGTTCTGTTGACAAAACAAAGCGGGCCGTGTGGATAGAGGTGCAAGCGGGGTCTGTCGAGGTCACGCTCGCTCGACCGTTGCCCACGTTCACCCTGAAAACTGTACAGTACAAACATTCAATCAATGAGGAGAACGCCTTCCAGAGCCGGCTAGATCAAACCCCATCCTGATTCAGCGTTACGTCACGTCGAGCGCACTCTCACAAGGAGAAGAAAGAAGGCTCTGAGCATCTACAGCTCTCCAAACGTATAAACCGGAGCACAGCGAGTGTCATTTTTAACCAGCTAAAAGAGCAGAACATTCCAGGAGGTCAATGAAACAAAGAGCGCACAGATTTGCTTTGTGTTTACCCCTTCTGACCTCGCTTGTTTGGTCAGAGCTCACGTGCTTCTCATCATGCACAAATGTTCTTGAGCTGTTTTTTAGACTTGTGATTGGTTCCGCTTGTTTTCACAGGTTCGGTTGCTCTCTTTTCTCATTGCACGGTTCGTTCTGAGCCGCGGGACATCAGCGCGAGTGTCAGCAGCTGTTTATCGACGTTTCTACACGTCGTCATCGCCGGAGAAAACACGATCTGTGAATTTTACACAAAACCTCAATCATTGTACCCCTTAAAACTCATCTTTGATCACCAAAATAACATGTTTAAATGTTTTTATTTTAAAAAAATACCTTAAAAAATCTTGAATGTGACACCTCATTTAGTATGCGTGGTTCTATGAATATGCAAATTCACTCACTCAGAGATCCACTGGTTGTCGATCACACGTTGATCTGATTGGTTACAAGGTGGTTTGTGACGTCAGAAACACCAGCGATTTCAAAGCGTGTTTTTGGTTCACTGCAGTTTTAAGGAGGAAATACTCGAGAAAAATGTTTCGCGGAAGTTTGCCAAAGAATTAAATAAACGAGCCTTTTTATCTCAAAATTCGAGATATTATATCTTATAAACAGTGTTGGGAGTAACGCATTACAAAAGTAATACATTACAGTAACATATTACTTTTTGCTGTAACGCAGTAGTGTAAGGCATTACTAATCAATTTTCAGTTATATTTTACTCGTTACATGTTCAGTGAGGCTTGTATTACAGTTGTATTACAGTGTATTGTCTGCTTTCACTTCTTAAAGGCAACAGACTATGTGAAAGTTTTAAAGCAGTCTTTTAGTGCCAGTTCAGAGCGGTCGCGTCTGTAACATTGTTTTTTCCTCATAAACGAACACAAAAACTGAAATAAAATGAATATTTTAAGTTCTATGGAGACTGGAGAGCCAACCCTTCCTCATCCGATTTGCGCAGTGTAATTAACAGAATTACAAAAAATATATTTTACCTCCTATTTTTTTGTTGCGCATGAATGTGTGTCTTTTCCCTAATATTAAAAATAAAACATAGACTGATATTTGTCTAATGTCTGGAGTCCTTTAAGGAAGTAGCCTATATACGTTTCAATACATGTATTTTCTGAGAATTTTTATTTCAAGTTTTGACTGCAAATGTCATCATGTCCATAATGCTGGACTTCCCCAATTTTAAATAATTTATCCTCAACTAGTTTTGTGGTGTAGGTCTACGTATTTTATAATGTTAACTTCAAATAATACTATAGCCTAATTTAAAGATAAGGCAGCATTGGATATGGACGGTAAGGAGAATAACGCTGGAGTTGGAAGAGGTGTGTCGCGATTCTGTAGGTTCGTGGATGTGGCGAATCGCGATTTCGGTTTCATATTGCATATCGTTACAGCCCAAAAGTTAAGTTCTACTTAGTTATTTTGGTGAAAGTAACTCAAAAGTAATACATGAGTAATGTAACGCATTACAATTCTGGGACAGTAATATTGTAAGGTAATGAATTACTTTTAAATAACAGTAACAAGTAATACCTAATGCATTACAGTTTGGAAGTAACTTGCACAACACTGCTTATAAATCATAATACTTATTTTAGAGGTTAACACTAATGTTACCTAATGAACCTTATTGTAAAGTGTTACCGTGTTTTTTCGTGGTTATGCCAAGTTTAAGGAAACATTCATTCTTCAAACATCGAATGTAACATTTGAATGTCTCTGAACATTCCGAAATAAGTTGCAACATTCAAAAATGTAACATTCCAAGTAACTTTGAGCGAACATTCTATTAGAACTCACAACACGACCACTGACTGAATGTTTCTCCAATGACTCCCTTTTGTTAAACACGGTTCGCAATAAAGATGAGATATTACAGATATTAAAATACTTCTAGTGAGGCAGATTAAGTGGCTCGCTGTCAAGGTCCGACCGTCGCGCGATTTGTCTTGCATTATGTTACTTGTTCTGTGAAACGACTCCGTCGTTTAGAGTAACAGCAGGCAAATATTTTCTTCTTTTCTTTCTAAGAACTATTATTTTTTATTGCAGTCTGGTTTTCACGGGACTGAAGATTCATGATGCATCGCGTCTTCAGGATGTCGAAATGTTTTCTTTCTTTGAGAAGAAAAGCAGCGTGACAGAAGTTGCTTCTTTTGCACATATTCTATATTACAAGAGTGTTACGAGTGGCTGGTCCAAGTAAAGAGAACGTGGTCTAGTCAAACCCCTTAAGCCAAGAAATTACGAGTGTATTAACAGCTTGTTTTGCTGTAAAGCTGCTTTGAAACCATATGCATTGGATTATGAATTGCTATTGAGATGATCTGATTTCTAGACGGGGTTCGAGTTCCTGCGTCTGTGGGATTTCTTCACCTGTTTTATGGTGAAAATGGTGAAAACTTCATTTTCAATCATTGCATTTTGGGATTCAATCCCACGTTTAATTGTGGCTATCAGAAGTGTTTAATAGCATGAGAAACGGGTTATAAAACTGAAAGTGAACAAAGAGTTCTTCCTTTGAAGCTGTCAGTCACAACGAGCGAAAACCTCTACTTTTCAGGAAAATGAAAAACGTCAATTCATCTCTACAGCGCTTTAAACAGTATAGAGTTTCACAGCAGCTTTACAGTGATAACAGGAGATTACAGCAACACTGATTGGAATAAAGTTAGTGTCCAGATAAAGTCGGTTTTGATTGATTCGCTTCCGTTGTAAAGATCATTAGAGCTTAGCGGCCGCTAACACGACACGACACCGCTCGTTCATTCGCACAACAGCGTTCGATGCTCCAGAGTTTTTAGTCTATAGATATGCAAGTTTGATTATATATGCACAGGCGTGTCTTTCTTTACAAAGTGATATCTACAAATTACCGCATAATACAGACATCCCTGTCAGAAAGCACTGTATTTTAAAAATAATACAATTAACACTGTGTTGAAACCGTTTCATACACACATGTGTCACTATATTATTAACATTTTTCCAAAATCAAGCTCAAATGGAGTGACGAGGTATTTTGAGGCAGGAATATTATAAAGTAATAAAGGTTATGAAGTTTACTGTATATTCTTATGTTATCTCATGTTATTAAAGATGAAAGGTATTTAACACAGGATTGACTGTGACTTTAACACATAAAACATCAGCCTTTATATAGCGTTTCTTGAGTGAGGAAAACACTGAAGACATAAAATAATGCATCAATAAATTCCATGTTATACAGTAAAAACCCAGCCCTATAAAACTAACCCTGATGATCTGTGAGTTCGGGTAAGTAGAATAAGTTGACATCTTACAAAAGTTACTGTAGAATTGAGTTGAGTTCAGTAGAATAGAGCGTTATTAAATATTAAATACTAATACTCTAGTTGACATGCAGATATGAGACATTTTCAGTGAAATAAAGTTTAATATTAGACATTTTACAACATAAATCACACAAAGTCATGCAATATATATGAGTTTATATGCTTGGCAAAAGTGTGTGTAATCCTTATATAGCAACTTAAGTTTAAACAAACACAACAGCAGTGAAATCCACTGTGTGTAATTTATCTAGTGGATATGAAAGTGTGTTCCAGTAATGTTGACCACAGACTGTTTTACTCATACACACACACCGCGAGTGTAAAAACCCATACGCTGGTGCATTAGCCCTTCCAAAGTCATTTTACACACACACACATCGACGTCATGATTGAGCAGCTTACGCTTGACTTCGCAAAACAACAGATCAATAGCTTCCTAAAACTGCGAGATCTCTGATTATAGAGCAATAGCTGATGGAGATATCAGAGTTTCACATCGGAAAATATGAAAGCATATTAGAATATTGATGAAACAGCATCTTTAACAGGGTTATTATCATTAACTACAACTTAAACTATGAAAAAACATCTGTTACTGAAATAAAATAAAACATAAATATATTAGATGAAAAAAGTGAATAGAAAATTAGAAATGAAATAAAACGGAAATAAGCTCAGACACTAAAATGATTGAAAAATACAAAAATAAATACAAAATATAAAATAAAGAAATAAATTAAAAATTAAATAAAAATTTAACCTAAATATCAATATTGATTTTTTTTTTAAAATAAATATATAGCACTATTTGTGAAAAAAATAACATAATGACAAAAGCACTACTATAAATTAAACCAAAATTAACATGTAAACTGAAAATATATTTAAAAAAAATAATATTAGTTTAATATTAGCTGAAAAACAAACTAAATGAATTAAGTTGAAGAACTAAAATTATTGAAAAATACAAAATTAATTAAAAAAATATTAAAAATGAAATAAAAATTTTACTTAAATAGCTAAATTGAAAAAATAAATAAATTAATAAATAAAGATAAAACCTAATAAAATGACAAAAGCACAAAACAAAATTACTTAAAATTTGCCATCACAAGTTGAAACAAATACAAATTACTGATAAAAAGTTTATAAATAATAACAAATAAATAAATACAGAAAAACTAAAATAAACCTATATAGCAATATTTGTGAAAAAAATAATAAAATGACAAAAGCACTACGATAAATTAATCCAAAATTAACATGTAAACTGAAAATATATTTAAAAAAAATTAATATTAGCTGGAAAAACAAACTAAATGAATTAAGTTGAAGCACTAAAATTATTGAAAAATACAAAATAAATAAAAAAAATATTAAAAATGAAATAAAAATTTAACCTAAATAGCAAAATTGAAAAAAAAAAATTCAATGAATAAATAAAGATAAAACCTAATAAAATGACAAAAGCACATAACAAAACTACTTAAAATTTGCCATCACAAGTTGAAGTAATGCAAATTACTGATAAAAAGTTTATAAATAATAACAAATAAATAAATACAGTAAAACTAAATTAAACCTATACAGCAATATTTGTGAAAAAAATAATAAAATGACAAAAGCACTACGATAAATTAATCCAAAATTAACATGTAAACTGAAAATATATTTAAATTAGTTTAATATTAGCTGAAAAACAAACGAAATGAAAATGAATTGAGTTGAAGCACTAAAATTATTGAAAAAAACACAAATACTATAAAACTGAAATAAAAAATGTAATTGAAATAAAAATAAATATTAAAAATTAAACTAAAATTAACATTGAAAGTAAAAAATAAGTAATAATAATAATAATAAACCTCTTTGAACATACTGAAATGAAGAAATATGTTTTGATGATGTATGAACCCCACACAGACACAATGCACACCAGACGTGTTGGAGAGCTACAAACGTTCAGTATTTTGTCACGTTAAACAATACAGTCCTTTTAACAAATAATGTTCCACACATGTGGAAATAATACACTCTCAGGGCAAAGTTCACTCCGCATGAAGTTTCCTCCTCGCATGTATGTCAGAGGCTTTACCAGAGCTAAAGAAACACTGAATTCATCTTGATTAATCCTTCTGATTTATTAGATGTGTACCGGCCGCATTCACACAACACATGTACGCTGATGTATATCTCCACCGGAGCATTAATATGGCGAGCTGGATGTGTTCCAGATGTCCTCAAACAGCGCCACGTCATAAAAACCTGTATTTCCAGGATCCCATGCTTTAGTCTGAGACCTGGAGGCTTTTACAACCCTAATTACATCCACTCGATGGTGTTGATAAAGTCAGCCAATGATATCCTGTAATGGACTGCACTTTTATTATACGTGAGGGACTTTGACTTGAAAAATTCCAGCGTTGCTTTAAAACGAAATATTCCCAAAGTGATGCAGAGCAGTTCATGCCATTCATGAAGAGAAAGCCCTGCTCCAATCGCTCTGTGTGCAAACAACATCAATGCATTTGCCTGAACGTGTTATCCAGAGAGCATTTATTACTTGTGTTTTATTAGAACGTGCATTTCCTAGAAATCAAACCCAACGCTGCTTTTATCCAAAAGGGATTTGCAGAGTTTACATTCGATCATTGTTCATGCATTCAAAAAAAAGGGCTACCCTAACCCTAAGCTAATTACAGAATCTACAGTTTTCACAATTAGCATGTGAATTAGAGCCAGACCGATTTATGGGCAGGCCGATATTAGGCATTTTACAAACTATTGGTATTGGCAGTTATAATGGCAAAAATAAAGTAAAATAAAATAAAAACAGATGAAACACGCTTCAACCATGTCATGAGTGTTGGAGATGTATAGTTTGTCCACCAGAGGGCGCTCTACACCGTTCCTGTTGGCAACACTCGTGTATAACGCGCCACACATCCTGCAAACCGCTGACCCAGGACCTGGGTAACACAAAAACTACCCAAACACTGGGTTGTTACGTCTGATCCAAGATCTGGGTTACACAAAAACTACCCAAACACTGGGTTGTTACGTCTGACCCAGGATCTGGGTTACACAAAAACTACCCAAACACTGAGTTGTTACGTCTGACCCAGGATCTGGGTAACACAAAAACTACCCAAACACTGGGTTGTTACGTCTGACCCAAGATCTGGGTAACACAAAAACTACCCAAACACTGGGTTGTTACGTCTGACCCAAGATCTGGGTTACACAAAAACTACTCAAACACTGGGTTGTTACGTCTGACCCAGGATCTGGGTTACACAAAAACTACTCAAACACTGGGTTGTTACGTCTGACCCAAGATCCGGGTAACACAAAAACTACCCAAACACTGGGTTGTTACGTCTGACCCAAGATCTGGGTAACACAAAAACTACCCAAACACTGGGTTGTTACGTCTGACCCAGGATCTGGGTTACACAAAAACTACCCAAACACTGGGTTGTTACGTCTGACCCAGGATCTGGGTTACACAAAAACTACTCAAACACTGGGTTGTTACGTCTGACCCAGGATCTGGGTTACACAAAAACTACCCAAACACTGGGTTGTTACGTCTGACCCAGGATCTGGGTTACACAAAAACTACCCAAACACTGGGTTGTTACGTCTGACCCAGGATCTGGCTAACACAAAAACCACCCAAACACTGGGTTGTTACGTCTGACCCAGGATCTGGGTTACACAAAAACCACCCAAACACTGGGTTGTTACGTCTGACCCAGGATCTGGGTTACACAAAAACTACCCAAACACTGGGTTGTTACGTCTGACCCAGGATCTGGGTTACACAAAAACTACCCAAACACTGGGTTGTTACGTCTGACCCAAGATCTGGGTTACACAAAAACTACTCAAACACTGGGTTGTTACGTCTGACCCAACATCTGGGTTACACAAAAACTACTCAAACACTGGGTTGTTACGTCTGACCCAAGATCTGGGTTACACAAAAACTACTCAAACACTGGGTTGTTACGTCTGACCCAGGATCTGGCTAACACAGAAACTACTCAAACACTGGGTTGTTACGTCTGACCCAGGATCTGGGTTACACAAAAACTACCCAAACACTGGGTTGTTACGTCTGACCCAGGATCTGGGTTACACAAAAACTACCCAAACACTGGGTTGTTACGTCTGACCCAAGATCTGGGTTACACAAAAACTACTCAAACACTGGGTTGTTACGTCTGACCCAAGATCTGGGTTACACAAAAACTACTCAAACACTGGGTTGTTACGTCTGACCCAAGATCTGGGTTACACAAAAACTACTCAAACACTGGGTTGTTACGTCTGACCCAGGATCTGGCTAACACAGAAACTACTCAAACACTGGGTTGTTACGTCTGACCCAGGATCTGGCTAACACAGAAACTACTCAAACACTGGGTTGTTACGTCTGACCCAGGATCTGGGTTACACAAAAACTACCCAAACACTGGGTTGTTACGTCTGACCCAAGATCTGGGTTACACAAAAACTACTCAAACACTGGGTTGTTACGTCTGACCCAGGATCCGGGTTACACAAAAACTACTCAAACACTGGGTTGTTACGTCTGACCCAAGATCTGGGTTACACAAAAACTACTCAAACACTGGGTTGTTACGTCTGACCCAGGATCTGGCTAACACAGAAACTACTCAAACACTGGGTTGTTACGTCTGACCCAGGATCTGGGTTACACAAAAACTACCCAAACACTGGGTTGTTACGTCTGACCCAGGATCTGGGTTACACAAAAACTACCCAAACACTGGGTTGTTACGTCTGACCCAAGATCTGGGTTACACAAAAACTACTCAAACACTGGGTTGTTACGTCTGACCCAAGATCTGGGTTACACAAAAACTACTCAAACACTGGGTTGTTACGTCTGACCCAAGATCTGGGTTACACAAAAACTACTCAAACACTGGGTTGTTACGTCTGACCCAGGATCTGGCTAACACAGAAACTACTCAAACACTGGGTTGTTACGTCTGACCCAGGATCTGGCTAACACAGAAACTACTCAAACACTGGGTTGTTACGTCTGACCCAGGATCTGGGTTACACAAAAACTACCCAAACACTGGGTTGTTACGTCTGACCCAAGATCTGGGTTACACAAAAACTACTCAAACACTGGGTTGTTACGTCTGACCCAGGATCCGGGTTACACAAAAACTACTCAAACACTGGGTTGTTACGTCTGACCCAGGATCTGGGTTACACAAAAACTACTGAAACACTGGGTTGTTACGTCTGACCCAGGATCTGGCTAACACAGAAACTACCCAAACACTGGGTTGTTACGTCTGACCCAGGATCTGGGTTACACAAAAACTACTCAAACACTGGGTTGTTACGTCTGACCCAGGATCTGGCTAACACAGAAACTACTCAAACACTGGGTTGTTACGTCTGACCCAGGATCTGGGTTACACAGAAACTACTCAAACACTGGGTTGTTACGTCTGACCCAGGATCTGGGTTACACAAAAACTACTCAAACACTGGGTTGTTACGTCTGACCCAGGATCTGGCTAACACAGAAACTACCCAAACACTGGGTTGTTACGTCTGACCCAGGATCTGGGTTACACAAAAACTACTCAAACACTGGGTTGTTACGTCTGACCCAGGATCTGGCTAACACAGAAACTACCCAAACACTGGGTTGTTACGTCTGACCCAGGATCTGGCTAACACAGAAACTACCCAAACACTGGGTTGTTACGTCTGACCCAGGATCTGGGTTACACAAAAACTACTCAAACACTGGGTTGTTACGTCTGACCCAGGATCTGGCTAACACAGAAACTACTCAAACACTGGGTTGTTACGTCTGACCCAGGATCTGGGTTACACAGAAACTACTCAAACACTGGGTTGTTACGTCTGACCCAGGATCTGGGTTACACAAAAACTACTCAAACACTGGGTTGTTACGTCTGACCCAGGATCTGGGTTACACAGAAACTACTCAAACACTGGGTTGTTACGTCTGACCCAGGATCTGGGTTACACAGAAACTACTCAAACACTGGGTTGTTACGTCTGACCCAGGATCTGGGTTACACAAAAACTACTCAAACACTGGGTTGTTACGTCTGACCCAGGATCTGGGTTACACAGAAACTACTCAAACACTGGGTTGTTACGTCTGACCCAGGATCTGGCTAACACAAAAACTACTCAAACACTGGGTTGTTACATCTGACCCAAGATCTGGGTTACACAAAAACTACTCAAACACTGGGTTGTTATGTCTGACCCAGGATCTGGGTTACACAAAAACTACTCAAACACTGGGTTGTTACGTCTGACCCAGGATCTGGGTTACACAAAAACTACCCAAACACTGGGTTGTTACGTCTGACCCAGGATCTGGGTTATACAAAAACTACTCAAACACTGGGTTGTTACGTCTGACCCAGGATCTGGGTTACACAAAAACTACCCAAACACTGGGTTGTTACGTCTGACCCAGGATCTGGGTTACACAAAAACTACCCAAACACTGGGTTGTTACGTCTGACCCAGGATCTGGCTAACACAAAAACTACTCAAACACTGGGTTGTTACATCTGACCCAAGATCTGGGTTACACAAAAACTACTCAAACACTGGGTTGTTATGTCTGACCCAGGATCTGGGTTACACAAAAACTACTCAAACACTGGGTTGTTACGTCTGACCCAGGATCTGGGTTACACAAAAACTACCCAAACACTGGGTTGTTACGTCTGACCCAGGATCTGGGTTACACAAAAACTACCCAAACACTGGGTTGTTACGTCTGACCCAGGATCTGGGTAACACAAAAACTACCCAAACACTGAGTTGTTACGTCTGACCCAGGATCTGGGTAACACAAAAACTACCCAAACACTGGGTTGTTACGTCTGACCCAAGATCTGGGTTACACAAAAACTACCCAAACACTGGGTTGTTACGTCTGACCCATGATCTGGGTTACACAAAAACTACCCAAACACTGAGTTGTTACGTCTGACCCAGGATCTGGGTAACACAAAAACTACCCAAACACTGGGTTGTTACGTCTGACCCAAGATCTGGGTAACACAAAAACTACCCAAACACTGGGTTGTTACGTCTGACCCAAGATCTGGGTAACACAAAAACTACCCAAACACTGGGTTGTTACGTCTGACCCAAGATCTGGGTTACACAAAAACTACTCAAACACTGGGTTGTTACGTCTGACCCAGGATCTGGGTTACACAAAAACTACTCAAACACTGGGTTGTTACGTCTGACCCAAGATCCGGGTAACACAAAAACTACCCAAACACTGGGTTGTTACGTCTGACCCAGGATCTGGGTTACACAAAAACTACTCAAACACTGGGTTGTTACGTCTGACCCAGGATCTGGGTTACACAAAAACTACCCAAACACTGGGTTGTTACGTCTGACCCAAGATCCGGGTAACACAAAAACTACCCAAACACTGGGTTGTTACGTCTGACCCAGGATCTGGCTAACACAAAAACCACCCAAGCACTGGGTTGTTACGTCTGACCCAGGATCTGGGTTACACAAAAACCACCCAAACACTGGGTTGTTACGTCTGACCCAGGATCTGGGTTACACAAAAACTACCCAAACACTGGGTTGTTACGTCTGACCCAGGATCTGGGTTACACAAAAACTACCCAAACACTGGGTTGTTACGTCTGACCCAAGATCTGGGTTACACAAAAACTACTCAAACACTGGGTTGTTACGTCTGACCCAACATCTGGGTTACACAAAAACTACTCAAACACTGGGTTGTTACGTCTGACCCAAGATCTGGGTTACACAAAAACTACTCAAACACTGGGTTGTTACGTCTGACCCAGGATCTGGCTAACACAGAAACTACTCAAACACTGGGTTGTTACGTCTGACCCAGGATCTGGGTTACACAAAAACTACCCAAACACTGGGTTGTTACGTCTGACCCAGGATCTGGGTTACACAAAAACTACCCAAACACTGGGTTGTTACGTCTGACCCAAGATCTGGGTTACACAAAAACTACTCAAACACTGGGTTGTTACGTCTGACCCAGGATCCGGGTTACACAAAAACTACTCAAACACTGGGTTGTTACGTCTGACCCAGGATCTGGGTTACACAAAAACTACTGAAACACTGGGTTGTTACGTCTGACCCAGGATCTGGCTAACACAGAAACTACCCAAACACTGGGTTGTTACGTCTGACCCAGGATCTGGGTTACACAAAAACTACTCAAACACTGGGTTGTTACGTCTGACCCAGGATCTGGCTAACACAAAAACTACTGAAACACTGGGTTGTTACGTCTGACCCAGGATCTGGCTAACACAGAAACTACTCAAACACTGGGTTGTTACGTCTGACCCAGGATCTGGGTTACACAAAAACTACCCAAACACTGGGTTGTTACGTCTGACCCAGGATCTGGGTTACACAAAAACTACCCAAACACTGGGGTTGTTACGTCTGACCCAAGATCTGGGTTACACAAAAACTACTCAAACACTGGGTTGTTACGTCTGACCCAAGATCTGGGTTACACAAAAACTACTCAAACACTGGGTTTTTACGTCTGACCCAGGATCTGGCTAACACAGAAACTACTCAAACACTGGGTTGTTACGTCTGACCCAGGATCTGGGTTACACAAAAACTACCCAAACACTGGGTTGTTACGTCTGACCCAGGATCTGGGTTACACAAAAACTACCCAAACACTGGGTTGTTACGTCTGACCCAAGATCTGGGTTACACAAAAACTACTCAAACACTGGGTTGTTACGTCTGACCCAGGATCCGGGTTACACAAAAACTACTCAAACACTGGGTTGTTACGTCTGACCCAGGATCTGGGTTACACAAAAACTACTGAAACACTGGGTTGTTACGTCTGACCCAGGATCTGGCTAACACAGAAACTACCCAAACACTGGGTTGTTACGTCTGACCCAGGATCTGGGTTACACAAAAACTACTCAAACACTGGGTTGTTACGTCTGACCCAGGATCTGGCTAACACAGAAACTACTCAAACACTGGGTTGTTACGTCTGACCCAGGATCTGGGTTACACAAAAACTACTCAAACACTGGGTTGTTACGTCTGACCCAGGATCTGGGTTACACAAAAACTACTCAAACACTGGGTTGTTACGTCTGACCCAGGATCTGGCTAACACAGAAACTACTCAAACACTGGGTTGTTACGTCTGACCCAGGATCTGGGTTACACAGAAACTACTCAAACACTGGGTTGTTACGTCTGACCCAGGATCTGGGTTACACAAAAACTACTCAAACACTGGGTTGTTACGTCTGACCCAGGATCTGGGTTACACAGAAACTACTCAAACACTGGGTTGTTACGTCTGACCCAAGATCTGGGTTACACAAAAACTACTCAAACACTGGGTTGTTACGTCTGACCCAGGATCTGGCTAACACAAAAACTACTCAAACACTGGGTTGTTACATCTGACCCAAGATCTGGGTTACACAAAAACTACTCAAACACTGGGTTGTTATGTCTGACCCAGGATCTGGGTTACACAAAAACTACTCAAACACTGGGTTGTTACGTCTGACCCAGGATCTGGGTTACACAAAAACTACCCAAACACTGGGTTGTTACGTCTGACCCAGGATCTGGGTTACACAGAAACTACTCAAACACTGGGTTGTTACGTCTGACCCAGAATCTGGGTTACACAAAAACTACCCAAACACTGGGTTGTTACGTCTGACCCAGGATCTGGGTTACACAGAAACTACTCAAACACTGGGTTGTTACGTCTGACCCAAGATCTGGGTTACACAAAAACTACCCAAACACTGGGTTGTTACGTCTGACCCAGGATCTGGGTTATACAAAAACTACTCAAACACTGGGTTGTTACGTCTGACCCAGGATCTGGGTTACACAAAAACTACCCAAACACTGGGTTGTTACGTCTGACCCAGGATCTGGGTTACACAAAAACTACCCAAACACTGGGTTGTTACGTCTGACCCAGAATCTGGGTTACACAAAAACTACCCAAACACTGGGTTGTTACGTCTGACCCAGGATCTGGGTTACACAAAAACTACCCAAACACTGGGTTGTTACGTCTGACCCAGGATCTGGGTTACACAGAAACTACTCAAACACTGGGTTTTTACGTCTGACCCAGGATCTGGGTTACACAAAAACTACTCAAACACTGGGTTGTTACGTCTGACCCAGGATCAGGGTTACACAAAAACTACCCAAACGCTGGGTTGTTACGTCTGACCCAGGATCAGGGTTACACAAAAACTACTCAAACACTGGGTTGTTACGTCTGACCCAGGATCAGGGTTACACAAAAACTACCCAAACACTGGGTTGTTACGTCTGACCCAGGATCTGGGTTACACAAAAACTACTCAAACACTGGGTTGTTACGTCTGACCCAGGATCCGGGTTACACAAAAACTACTCAAACACTGGGTTGTTACGTCTGACCCAGGATCTGGGTTACACAGAAACTACTCAAACACTGGGTTGTTACGTCTGACCCAGGATCTGGGTTACACAGAAACTACTCAAACACTGGGTTGTTACGTCTGACTCAGGATCTGGGTTACACAGAAACTACTCAAACACTGGGTTGTTACGTCTGACTCAGGATCTGGGTAACACAAACAAGATAGTGTAGTGTTACTATATTATAAGTACTATAAGCAGATCAATTAACAAATGTGTCAGAGATGCATATGAATAACAGATTTACAAAACCTACAGTCCAAAAACAAAGTGTTGATCATAAAAGTTTCTCTTGTCTTACATGCAACCCTGCTTTAAAGCGACTGCAGGAATTTGAACTGAGTAATTATGGGCCTGCAGTTTATTTATTATTACTATCATTATTCCAGATCATATTTACTGCCGGAATAACTGGAACCAAACGATGTCCGTCGTTTTACATCTAAGCTTTCTTTCATAGTCTGCGGTTTCACAGATGTTGGTGAAGACGAGTTATTGCACTTGAAAGTTTCATTGCCAAACATCTACAGAATCTAGAGTTAAAAAATGGATTCAGATTTAAGAGGCTTAAGAGTCGCACGATAATAGACAAGCTGAGCTCCCTAATACTACAAAAGATACGCCTGATCCTTAAAAAAGCTTCTATCCCTGAAGCAATCGTCAACCCGTCTTCAAAACACGAGGAGAACATTATAAAAACACATTGTGAAAGTGGATAATGACATGCGCACGTTTGTAATGCGCCACCCAGAGCAGAGATCCATCATCAGCGTGTCCTCACTTCACTGCGAGCGGCTCTGGAACACACTTTTACAAATAACAGAGGGGAAAAAGTTGATAGGGCTTTTAACAAGATTTCATCTGAAGCGTCTGGTGAGGTCCAAATTAATGACACCAGCGTCAAAAAAACAAGAATGCACACAACTGTTTGTAGGGCAACACAAACAAAGCTGCAAGACGGCACACATGGTAATATTTAAGACCTCTGATGTACGTCAGTCTAGATATTAATCCTGACGTGTTGAAATGCTTTCTGTTCTCTCTAATAAAATGCGTGTAATGTTTGGGCGAAGCGCTCCTTTTCAACTCCAGCTTTGCTTTGCACAGCGTGCAACTCCACACAAGTATGTCAAACACTCTCATGCTTGGGTTTTGCATGTTATTCTGTTTCTAAAATGCATCAGCACGCCATTCATAATGCTTTGCCAGAATTGCACGTGCATTGACCAGTCCTTTCCAGTCTGCGTTTGCACACTTGTATGTTTCAGGCCTTATGGGAGCGTTCACGAGTACAGCAGAACCAAGTGCATCCAAATGTAATACATGAATAATCTGCTTGGTAAACTGATTTAAAACCTGGCTTGATTCAATGCACTTTGTGCGTCAAAATCAAAACTAATTTTATATTTAGGCATCTTTTAAACGCAGTGGCAAATGTGTACATAGACCAACAATTTAAAGAAATTAATTGCTGGACGCTAGAGCTGCTAGAGCCGTCTGTCATTGAATCACTCGCTCAAGAGATTTGTTCAAAAACACTGATTCGTTCAGTTATGAAACAAGTGAAGTGTTTATGAGGGAGTCATTGAATCATTCATTCAAGAGATTTGTTCAAAAACACTGATTCGTTCAGTTATGAAACAAGTGAAGTGTTTATGAGGGAGTCAGTGAATCATTCACTCAAGAGATTTGTTCAAAAACACTGATTCATTCAGTTATGAAACAAGTGAAGTGTTTATGAGGGAGTCATTGAATCATTCATTCAAGAGATTTGTTATAAAAATACTGATTCATTCAGTAATGAAACAAGTGAAGTGTTTATGAGGGAGTCAGTGAATCATTCACTCAAGAGATTTGTTCAAAAACACTGATTCGTTCAGTTATGAAACAAGTGAAGTGTCCATGAGTGAGTCATTGAATCATTCATTCAAGAGATTTGTTATAAAAATACTGATTCATTCAGTAATGAAACAAGTGAAGTGTTTGAGGGAGTCATTGAATTATTCATTCAAGAGATTCGTTCAAAAACACTGATTCATTCAGTAATAAAACAAGGGAGGTCTTTATGAGTGAGTCATTGAATCATTCACTCAAGAGATTCGTTCAAAAACACTGATTCATTCAGTTATAAAACAAGTGAAGTGTTTGAGGCAGTCATTGAATCATTCATTCAAGAGATTTGTTATAAAAATACTGATTCATTCAGTAATGAAACAAGTGAAGTGTTTATGAGGGAGTCATTGAATCATTCATTCAAGAGATTTGTTCAAAAACACTGATTTATTCAGTTATGAAACAAGTGAACTCTTAATGAGCGAGTCATTGAATCATTGACTCAAGAGATTCATTCAAAAACACTGATTCATTCATTAATAAAACAAGTGAGGTCTTTATGAGCGAGTCATTGAATCATTTACTCAAGAGATTCGTTCAAAAACACTGATTCATTCAGTAATAAAACAAGTGAACTCTTAATGAGCGAGTCATTGAATCATTGACTCAAGAGATTTGTTCAAAAATACTGATTCATTCAGTAATCATTGAACCAGTCAATGAATCATTCACTCAAACTCTTCTTATTTTTAAAATAGACAGCAGCAATTAGCATTTTGTCCAAAACTCTAGTTAATCACATGTGATTTTGTTCAGTTCAGTCTATTCAGAAACGTGGGAGAATCGTGAGCACTAAACTTTTGATTCTCCGTTTATCCAGAATCGAGCAGCACTTTTTGCTCCGGCTTTAACTGCTCTCCATCTCCAATGAAAACAAGCTACTTCAGAAGTATTGCAAGTCAAGGCTCTAAGAGCACCCAAAAATTTCATAAAGCTAAATCAAATTACACAAGAGCAATCAAAGCAATTATTCTTAAACATTTAAAAAAAATGTTTCTGAATATGAAATATGCAAACAAACTAGCAAGATGCCTTCCTCTGATGCCTCCACAAGAGCAGAAATACAGTAATCCTGTCAGCACAGAGGAGCGGAGAGCATATGTGGCACAGCGCTGGCAAAACATGCGCTCCATCCCTAGAAAGAGGGAGCAAGGTCGTAAAATGCTGGGAAGCTCTGGGAAATCAGTCAAAAAGAAAGATGCAATTAAGGGTCCCGCCGTGATCTTGGGATCCAGCCACACCGGGTCTGGTCTTGTGAAAGCATTGGGAAATTCAGGCCCCATAAATTTCAATAGGTGACACACAGTACAAAACAATAAATATTTTTCACAACAAAGCGTGTCCTGGAGAGTCGGCGAGGGCATGTATGCCAGAATGTGTGCTGGATGCCAAAACGGCATTGAATTAAACTGCTCGCACATATTTCAGCTGGGGCCTTTCCAGGATCTGTCGAGATATTTTCCACAACAAGACTTTAACAGCGCAATTTACTGTGCGCTATTTTACATTTACATTTATATTTACAATGAGGGCCACCTTCGACCTACTTGAGCACGAGATGAAAAGCATAATGTTATTAAGAACAAAGCTTTCATGAGTTTTCATATTCTTAGAGTTTAAAGAGTAAATAAACACTAAACCAACTTTTTTTAGTTAATGATCTGTAAGAATGGATCTTTATTAATACTAGTCATTGATTCGAGTAACTTTGACATTTGTTTATAAAGTGTTCTATGGCGTAAAACCGTCTTAGTGCCCTCTTCAGGTTGAACGGTGGCTACTGCAGTTGGATGTCCCACACCTCGTGACGTACGCAGGTTTCAGCTCACCCTTGGCAGTGTAAAAACCATCTTGTGTCGTCAAAACCACTGTAGGGAGTCAGGAATTGGAATTGTGAGTATTGAAAACGACCAGGATAGAGTGTTTTAGCATCTATTTCGTCCAAAAATATTGCCAGTGGGTGGAGTCAGGCTCTGACCAGGGGTGTAGTTACCCTTTAAATTATCTTTGCTCAAGAAATGCTATTGTTGAATTCAAAGATAAAAAACCGAAATAGTATTTCTATAGTAGCGTACTCCAATAATAAATTTTTACAGTGTAGTTTAACAAGTAATAGTGTAGAGGTTAAATGCTTGTTGATGCTAACTACGACAGAGAAACATCCTCATTGGAATAAGAGTGAGTTTTTCCAGATAATGAAAGATAAAAATACTGACAGCCAATCAGAATCCAGCCTGCCTTCAGAGCTCGAGGATTTAAAGGGACAGAACAGATGTAGGTGTCAACACTAATAATATTTACATTTTTTGGTGTGAAACGGCCTTAATTGTGAATTGCGCCACTAATTAACTGTCTATAAATTCAATCAATCTCTTTAGTACGCGATTAGGTAATCTCAATTTAATCTGAATGATCTAAACGCAAATGGCCAGGAAGAGACCATCAGACTTCCTGGGTCCTTGTAATCCAGGGAATTTTGCAAATTCGTAACTTAAAGCTGATGCAAGAGTAACGAGTAAAAATGGTGCATGACTGACAGCCGGAAAACATCGTTGGCGACCTCTTTAAAGAAAACGATTCTAAATGGGTTTTCTATGGGTTAGGAAAAAGCTCTTAGATGGAGACTGCACAACAAGATGGGGTTTTTAATTTTATTTGAGCAAGCAGCCTTTCAAATGTTGTAAATCGTCCTATAAATACTGTGGCCCAGGAACTTTAAAACAAGTTACACCCCTGAAACCTCTTAATAGATGACTGTCTGACCCTACATAACCCGATTCGCACTGCCTCGTTCTACAGCGCGGGCTGAATTTAGGTCGTTCTGTGTCAAAATGAAAACGCTGCTTGGTTCCTAGCGTCAGCTCTTTGATATTACGTAATCAACCTTGACTGAGGACAGCTTCACAGCCACTGGTGGAGCAGAAACCCTGTTGCGAGCGCGTCTGAAGAGAAAGGATGGGGGTTTTTTTGCGTACCAGATCTGAGCGCAGGAGGATCCGCTGCCAGAAAGCTGCCTGTGTAAACAGCATAATAAAGAAAAAGCAACTGCACAAAAGGAAAGAGCCCTGATGGGACTGTAACGCGCTTGCAACGCTGTGTCCTAGATTGCACTCTGGCGCCGCAGGGGTTCACAAATCCACAGTCACGACTTTCTCCTTTCTCTGACTTACTACTTACTTAGCAAATAAAAATTATACTTTCATTTAGAAGATGCTTTTATCTTAAGCGATTTGTTAAGCATTCAAGGTGTACATGTGATTTTTGCTAAGTCAAGCATCACTGTTACTATTGCACATAAGGCTAGGTAACGTCACTGCGATTTAAACAAGCCCTCACAGACTTACATTGAAGGAACCTAATCCATATCAAGAGATCAGGATATCAGAGAGCCTCATAGAAACACACATACACACACTAAAACACCTAAAGACCATATCAATTGCATAGAAACGTACACAAAAACATTTAAAACAACTTGGAATCAGCATAGCAACACTATAAAATGCTTAAACACCATAGCAACCGCAATGACACACTAAAACACCATAGCAACTACATAAAAACACACCTAAAATGCCATAACAACAACATCGCAAAACACTCTAACACACCAAAACACCATAGCAACTACATAAAAAACACTTACACCGAAAACACTGTAGAAACTGCACAGCAACACACTAAAACACCCAGACAGCATAGCACCCGCATATAAACACATAAAACACCCTAGAAACTGCATAGAAACACACTAACAAACACTTAAACCACAGCAACTGCATAGTAGAAATACTGTAGAAACTGCACAGCAACAGACTAAAAATGCTTAAACCACAGCAAATGCATAGCAACACACTAAAACACATGTATAAACTGCATAGAAACACACTACAAACACCTAAACAGCATAGCAACTGCATAGAAACACACTAACACACTGTCAAAACTGCACAGCAACAGACTAAAACACCTAGACACCATAGAAACGGCATAGCAAAACACTAAACACCATAGCAACTGCATAGCAACACACTAAACACCATGGCAACTGAATAGAAACACACTAAACACCATAGCAACTGCATAGCAACACACTAAACACATAGACACCATATTAGCAACTGCATAGAAACACATAACACCTTAGAAATGGCAAAGCAAAACACTAAACACCATAGCAACTGCATAGCAACACACTGAACACCATAGCAACTGCATAGAAACACATAAAACACCATATAAACGGCATAGCAAAACACTAAACACCATAGCAACTGCATAGCAACACACTAAAAACCATAGCAACTGCATAGCAACACACTAAACACCTAAACACCATAGCAACTGCATAGAAACACATAAAACACCTTAGAAACGGCAAAGCAAAACACTAAACACCATAGCAACTGCATAGCAACACACTAAACACCATAGCAACTCCATAGAAACACATAAAACACCATAGAAACGGCATAGCAAAACACTAAACACCATAGCAACTGCATAGCAACAGACTAAACACCTAGACACCATAGCAACTGCATAACAACACCTAAAACACATTAGAAACTGCATAGCAACACACTACAAATGCTTAAACCACAGCAACTGCATAGCAACTGCATAGCAAGAGACTACAAACACCTAAACACCATAGCAACTGCATAGCAACACCTAAAACACATTAGAAACTGCATAACAACACACTACAAATGCTTAAACCACAGCAACTGCATAGCAACTGCATAGCAACAGACTACAAACACCTAAACACCATAGCAACTGCATAGCAACACCTAAAACACATTAGAAACTGCATAGCAACACACTACAAATGCTTAAACCACAGCAACTGCATAGCAACAGACTACAAACACCTAAACACCATAGCAACTGCATAGCAACAGACTACAAACACCTAAACACCATAGGAACTGCATATAAACACATACAACACCTTAGAAACTGCATATCAACACACGAAATACGCTAAACATCATAGCAACTGCATAGCAACACACATAACACGCTAAACACCATAACAACTGCATAGCAACACACTTAACATGCTAAAAACTATAGCAACTGGAGAGACACACTAAACACACAAACACCATAGCAACTGCATAGCTGTTTCATACCTGTACATGACAACCTCTCTCTCTGGATCAGAACTCAGATCTCTCTGATCGTACTTGTCAAACCTGAGTTGAGTAAAGGTAATTTAGGAATAAGATCAGGTTGGTGTTTATCTTTTAACGATTAATCACGCAGCTCTAAATGATCCAAACTTACACAGAACATAAACTTATTTAGAATAACAGCAAAAGCAGTAAAACTGTCATATGTGTAAATTACTGGACAAGATGATCACAATTATTTCAACTTATCTGACCTGCCGTCTTGACACTTTCCATCCCCTTTACGTTAGCATCAGTTATTGGATTATCTAAACAAGCTTAAAGGGATATTCAACGCTCATTCTCTGCAAACCAGCCATTTGTGCCAATTGTTTACTACAGTATGTGTGGCATCGAATGAATATACTAAGGCCTAACAACATACTGAATATTATTAGATAGATAAAAAACAACCTTTAAAAATTACTAATTATTACTAAACGAATGCATTGCTTATTGTTATTATGTGAAAAAAACATTAAAAACGCTAAAAAAAATGCTGGATAATATGAAAATGAATAAAATGCTGATATGATTGAAATGAATGTCGTCACTGGTGGTCTTTGACATATATTTTGGGCTTGAGGTGAGCGAATACATATAATGAAATGCATAATTTTGAAAATGTATTATTGTTTATGAAAACGTATTCACTTTTACAATCAACTGATCCTCTAAGCAACAACAAAAAAGTTTTCTTGAGAATGACCCAGGAGTTAGATGCCAGAAATAGTATGTTCGACCCGAGGTGCCGTAACACAAGATTTATCAGCACCCGTTCATGACAATATAATAAGATACTGCATGATAAAGGACTGAGGTCTTTCCCTCAAAGGGCGGTTCACCGTGTAAGAAAGGTGCCTTGGGCTGAGCATAAAGGCCCTGCTTTGGCTTGAAGATATACAGCTCAGATAATCTTACACATTCCCCAAGATTCAAAACTCAGCAGTTAAATGATTTAGAGAGAAGACCCGGCGTTATCTGCGGCTCTTGAACGAGTTGAAGAGTTTGAGTGTGTGTTAGCGGTGAACCACGATGACCCTGCCTGTCCTAGATTGACTCCTGAAACTTTCACCACCCTCACTAAAGCACTTCTGGACTTTGCTTTTCATAAACAAACAGAATTATTTCGCTTCTGTTTAACTCTGTTTAACTCAGGGACAACGTGGCCTTTCTGTTGTTGTAATGACTTGACCCCGCGTTACAGTCATGCCCGACTCACGGAAAACGATGACCATCACTTTCCGACTGACCCCAGGTACAAGACTTATGCAAACTGACACGTGCTTATTGGTGACTAAATGATTGATCGCGTCCAATGTCGAAATATGTGCATACAATTCACTAAGTCGTATCTTATTGCTTTATCAGAGCGTTCTTCAGAAACTTGTTCGCTAAATGTAGTGATCTAAAGAAGACGCAGTTGAACTACACTCAACTAAAAGTAACTGAAATAGTGTTAACTGAAGTCTTAAAGGGATAGTTCACCCTAGAATGCACTGATATGAACATTTTGGCCGATACCGATAACCGATAATCCTTTATATTTGAAAACCGATAACCGATATATCGGCCGATAAATCTAAATCCAAATTTTTATATAAATTTTGAGAGCCTGATGACCAAAACCAAAGTCTCACCATTAAATGCCACGTCCCAAACAAACAATTAAAATGTTCTTGTTATAATTTATGTAGCTTATATTATTTGCATGTTGCACTGAACCGAATTTTCCTTTTTTTTGTAGTTATTTCAATCATATTTCAAGCAATTGAAAATAAAGTGTGTATTGCATTAGAACAACACCAGGGTGAGTAATTAATGACTTAATTTTCATTTTAGGGTGAACTGTACCTTTAAGGCGAGACACTGAAAAAGCATTGTTTTTCAGATTTTGTGCTATTTGGCTATTTTGGCAAAAATCTCAGATTCAGCCAACTTTATAGTTTCCAATGTCGAAATATGTGCATACAATTCACTAAGTCGTATCTTATAACTTTATCAGAGCGTTCTTCAGAAACTTGTTCGCTAAATGTAGTGATCTTAAGAAGACGCCGTTGAACTACACTCAACTAAAAGTAACTGAAATAGTGTTAACTGAAGTCTTAAAGGGACAGTTCACCCTAGAATGCACCGATATGAACATTTTGGCCGATACCGATAACCGATAACCCTTTATATTTGAAAACCTATAACCGATATATCGGCTGATAAATCTAAATCCAAATTTTGATATAAATTTTGAGAGCCTGATTACCAAAACCAAAGTCTCACCATTAAATGCCACGTCCCAAACAAACAATTAAAATGTTCTCGTTATAATTTTATGTAGCTTATATTATTTGCATGTTGCACTGAACCGAATTTTCCTTTTTTTGTAGTTATTTCAATCATATTTCAAGCAATTGAAAATAAAGTGTGTATTGCATTAGAACAACACCAGAGTGAGTAAATAATGACTTAATTTTCATTTTAGGGTGAACTGTACCTTTAAGGCGAGACACTGAAAAAGCATTGTTTTTCAGATTTTGTGCTATTTGGCTATTTTGGCAAAAATCTCAGATTCAGCCAACTTTATAGTTTCCAATGTCGAAATATGTGCATACAATTCACTAAGTCGTATCTTATAACTTTATCAGAGC